>NW_028280850.1:210000-384166 GCF_059751285.1 Brachycentrus maculatus
ACAACGAATATCTTAGCGTACACTGAACTCATGATTTTCCTCCAATTTTCTCCCATCAACCCCTAAGTAAAGCGGACTTTTACCTGGAAAGTGTACACTTGTTGTCTGAGCACGTTTCGATTCAAGTCTTTCAATAATTATTATCTGAGGAATGAAAAGAATGAAATGAAATAATCTATACGTATAATTTTTTTGACATCTCATCGAAGATAAAGAAGAATATGGAAGTCTGGGCATTTACGGGGCTGACGACCGTCAAAGGCTGGTTTAAGTGATTTCTTAACACACGTGTAACATTCACCAATTCTACCCATCAATTCTCCCTTAAACTAAAAGTTTCCAAAGTGGCGGATGATAAGAACAAAAAATTATCTATTTGCAGCATGTTTATTTAAAATTAACTGCTTAAATTAATATATATATTTTTTTAAAACAGCATTTTAGATCTTTTTTTTTCGTTCAATTTTTCGAATAAGAGATACTACCCTGTAGTTTAGATTTAAAACACGTCTTTATGATATTTACCAAGAAAAGATGATTAAATTCAATAAGATAGTAGACATGTGTATGAATCGAAACGTAATGTGCCTTATAATGAACACTTTATCAACGTAGAAACGTAGTTGGCGATACAATTAACATTATCCACTTCTAAACCTGAACCGTATTTGGAACAATTTAGGTGATTTATTATTTTTAACAAGAAATAATGTTTATTCATTGATATTTTGCTTATTTTCTACTAAGATTCTCTAAATGTGAAAAGCATACATGTTGAAACCATGATATTGCTGTTGGAAAATTATAGAAATATACTCATTCGTGGGCATGCTAATGTTATGGGGATTACCTGTCCTATGGGATGTATGAGCACTCCATTTATATGTTGAATAGTATCAGGAATACAGGAGTACAGGAGTAATCATAGATTCAGTTCAGAAGGAATAATCGTAGCTATTGGTATTCAAAGCTTCTCAACCTATCTTCGAACTTCTCACTGTAATTTATGTATGCAATTCGTGGTGCATACAACTGAATACATTCGCACTCAAGGGAGTATGAATAAGATACATATATCTGTCCGCCTCCGTAGTGTAATGGTCAGCAAGCTCGGCTACCGTTCTGAAGGTCCCGGGTTTCCAAATAAGGGAGTAAAAAAATAAAAGTGATTTTTTCAATCTAATATTTATTCAATATTACCCTGGACTAGTACCTGAAGGGAAGGGCTGATCACCTTTCCTTCATGTATTGACGATCAAGTAACACTGCATTTATATGATGCAGTGCCTCATGCACCATTTAAGATGCGGATAAGAGTTAGAAAAAAACCATTTTCTTTTTTTTAAGCTCATTTTATGTGTAAGTTATTACGTTTTACTCAGTTTGTGGTCTTATTCATTTCATGATTCGAGTTTCGAGTACTCAAAGTTTATGTCTTAAAATTAACCACAACTTGATTCCTTTTTATATTTTTGCTTATTTTTTATTTGATCACTTTTCACGGATAGAATGGTGAACGTTACACGTGTACAAAGTGATCACTTATAGTGCCTATGAAAGGTCGTAAGCCCTGTGTAATACCCAGACTACCATATTTTTCTTCATCTGCGTTGAGATGAAAACATAAATACAGCAGGACCTCTTCAATCCGAATACTAGCTAATCCGAACACCTCTGTAATCCAAAGGCCCACTCATCCCTTAAATACATGCCAAGAATGGGTTCACCAAGTTGATATCCCTGTGCCAGAGAATATGCTTTTACGTAAATTGAGTAAATTGAGTTTTTTACTTGTCATCAAATATATGTTGACCCACTAAAATATTGGATACTCTTTAATAAAATTTAAATAAATACATATAAGTATAAATACACAAAGTATATTTAAAATTTCACAATATGTATTTTTTATTCATGTTACTTTTTGACATAATAGAAAATGGAAGTCTGGGCATTTACGGGGCGGACGACCGTCATAGGCTGGTTTACGTGATCACTTTACACACGTGTAACATTCACCAATTCTACCCATTATTGACAACCACACTACTTAAATTCGTGGAAGTTCTACATATATGAACCAATTTTGAAACATTGTTCTTGAATCACCAGAACTTCACTAGAGACATCTATTGATGACATGAAAAGAAGCTTTTTATTGAGCAGAAACTCTTACATTAGTATGTGAGGTCCGAATCCTGGATTATAATCACACACTTGAGAAGCGCCAGAAAATATCATTTTAATTTTTATTATTAAGCTTATAATTTGAACACATAATTTATTTACAACATTTGGACTGTGTGAGTTATACATAACTCCTATAATTGGAGATAATCCAGATTTGTGAACAAGTATTTGGACACAATTAAAATGTTGTATGTGTTTTATTTAGTAAAAACACTGTACAGACTCTCTGCACTGTAATCCGAATGCTCCACTAGTCCGAACAGTAGGTAAATATTCGGCGTTCGGATTAAAGAGATCCTGCTGTAACTAGTGGACGAACCTAGATTTGGGAACAAAGTTTCAGACAGACTCAAAATATTCGAAAATGTTACTTGATTGTGGTTATGTTCTTCAAACAGAAAACTGAAAAGTAATTTGGATCTTAAAATAAGACCCCCTTATTAATAAAATCAAAAATATTTGGCATTGTTTGCTTTGTAATACCTTCTAACCACCGCAAAGCCTACAGAACCCTTCCAAAATTTGTTTTGTTAAAAATCGAATACTCTGCTTTTGACGTAAATCTTTAATTTATCATCTAGCGAGGGATGTTTTTTATATAACCGTTTTGCTTTGCCTCGTCCTAATTTAGGTTTGCGGTGAACTCAAGAATAAATATTAAATAACGACAAGCCTTTAGAAGAGGTAGGTTTTCCTTCATCCCTTGTACTTTGTGATCATCAACTGGTCTGACGAGTTACATAATCAGATAGAAGGGTTGGTTTTCGGATTGTCAAGTTCTTGCGGTCAACGATTTTGATAAAATGATTTTCATCAGAATTTTTTTTTAATCATAATTATTTAAATTAAGTTGTATTTTACTACACAAAATTTTGGGCGTGTCCAAATCAAATCTGTAGTTTTTTTTTTAATATTTTTACATTTTGACAGCTCAACATACATATGTATGAAGATGAACGGGAAAATGGAAGTCTGGGCTGTAATTTTTTTTAAGCTTATATGAAAATATATTTTTAGAATTATTTTAATTTGAGAATCAAGCGATCATCAATAATACTGAATATAAAAAAATATTTTTCTGTGATACACGAAGAAAATGTTATTTGCCCTGCGCTTCGGGTACCAGTCTAGGGTAATATAAAATATATATTCGCTTAAGAAATCAGTAATTTTTTTGTAAATATGTATATCTCGTGAAAACAAATCTTGGTAGGAATTATATATATATATATATTATTACAAACGTAACAAAAACATATGATCTATATAAAAAAAAACTATATATCTAACCTTCATACTATTTTCCGCAGAGATAGGCAGAAAAAAACGTTCTGTTTTCCACACCACTCTGTCTTTGCAAACAATCTTCGCCTATTAAAACTATTCACTTGATCACTTTCAAGTGTACTATTATATAAAGCTTATACTTCATTTATTAATGATAACAAAGATGAAGAAAAAAATGGTCTGGGCATTTACGGCGCTAACGACTATCATAGGCTAGTTTAAGTGAACACTTTACACACTGTAACAAAAAAAATAAAACAGAGAAGTCAAAAAAAAGATAAATAGTTCCTATAATTGGAGATAATCCAGATTTGTGAAATTTTCGGACACACTCAAAATATTTTATAAATAATACATAAACATATACAGGCGTTTTCAAATAAAATTTAAATTTGCATCAAATAACATTTTTGAAAGTTGACACAAAAAAGCATGAAAAACCCCCAGTGAGGATTAAAAAAAAATACGTGTTTGTTGAAAAAAATACAATGAAATGTAATAAATGTAGTATTTTAATAAAGATTTATAACTTTTCATCGTCCTTTGAAGAAAATAAGAGTTCTCCTCTCGTTTTTCGGGGTTTATATCTCATAATTACCTGATTTTTTTCAGGACTCATTACTTAACACGAAAAACTCTTTCTCCAGGCTATTAAGGACACTCCACGATGATTTGGTATCTTCAAACATAATTGAATTAAATTTTCTGCGAGATCCTTTTGCAAAATCTGTTCAATTATATTTTCACCATTCCTTGGTTGTTTTTGCTGGCGGAATTGGGATTGCCTTGTTCTTATTGTGCTTTTTTAATATACATTTTGCGACGTTTTTATGTTGTAATTCTTTCTCTTGTAAAAGGACCCTAAAAGAAACTGAATTAAGATTAGTGACGTGTTTCCGAGTTTGCAGATAAAAGTCGTGATGTGATGACCACGTGACTTTCTTTGTTTTTATTTCACTTTTTGCCATTATTTTTTTTTAAACTTAGAAATTCATGTAGCACATCGCTCACTCCTTTCAACAACGTCATATATAAAAAAAAATGCATAGAAAATGTACTATATGCCAGCAAAAGCGGCATATTTTTAACTAAATATTTACCCGCTACAGGGCAGATAATTTTGCTTATGCATTTGGAGAAAAAACATTCAGGTTTTACCTAAAAAGATTGTATTATATATTTTACATAAAATTGTAAATTACATGTGTATTTTCGAACCCTTATCCGCACCCAATAGCGCATAGGAGGCTTCATCACATAAACCCAGTTTTATCTTGATCGTTAAAACATAAAAGAAAGGTGATCAGCCCTCCGCCTCAGGTATCAGTCCAGGGTAATGTTGAATAAATATTACAGTGAAAAAATCACTAATATTTATTTGATCCCCCCCCCCCCGGTCGAATCGGTCCCGGGACCTTCATACCGGTAGCTGAGCGCGAGGACCATTACACTGCAGAGGCGCATAAATATTTTTTTTTAAAGTTCGACGACGGGCATTACGCAATTGTGTCGCCTACTTTCAAAATCCGCAAGATCCATGTAAGTCGATTTTACGAATAATGACAATTCTCTGGGTAACATTTATGTTTAAAAGATTTGCCTATCTTTACATGAAATATAATGAAATAGAGAATTTTCCCATTATTTAGAAAATTATTCAGTATTTAAAAAAACACGTGACGCAAACCGATAATGACGTCATCTAAATTTTTGACCTATCCCTGCTCTCTGATTGGCCGATATGGGTTAGAAGGCAAGTTCCATGAATATAGCGGAATTTGAAATACAACGCTGTTTTTAAGTATTTTTTAGCAGGGTTTTCAAGTATATAAATATTTTAAACAATAAAACTTACAATTAGCATTCCGATAGAGTATTTATTTTAAAATCTTATATAATTGGGTCTGGCGAATTTTGAAAGTAGGCGACACAATTATTTTAAAAAAAAATTAAAAAGGTTCTTATGATCTTAGACGTTAGTTTTCAATGTCTCGAAGTGTTGTCATGACATGTTTCTTAGAGGCTCGTCTCTGAGAAAAATGTTTCGAATAACGTACGTACTCGTATGTACATATCCGCACAACCCTAATTGCGTTGAAGCTTTTCCTACTGAAATACGTTTTTTTATTACTAGCCTTGTTACTCTCATTGCATAAGCACTCTATTCCATCAGACGACCTAGCCTTAACCGTATTCGTAGGAGAAGTGAATAATTTATGAACGAAGCGAATGAAATAAGCCGAATAAGAGAGATGCGAAGAGTGGCGAATTCTCCTTCTCCCGTGACCCTCCCAGTTCATAACGCTGGCAACGTCCTTACATCCCCTCGACTCTCTCATCATTGGCGGCAATGAAAGTAGAAAGTATGCTCGATACTCGGACGGATTTGTTTATTTTATTGTTTATGAAAGTCCGCCTCCGTGGAGTAATGGTCAGCGAGTTTAGCTACCGTGCAGGAGGTCCCGTGTTCGATTCCCAGGGGGGGGTGAAAATAAATACGAATTAGTGATTTTACACTGTGATATTTATTTAATATTACCCTAAACTGGTTCCTGAAGCGCAAGAGTGATCACCTTGCCTTCATGTAAGTAATGATCAAGATAACACTGCGTCAATTTGATGTAGTGCCCTATGCAGTATTGGATGCGGATAAGGGTTAAAAGTTATGAAAGTAGGGTAGTTTTTTTTTAATTAAACACTTTAATATACCACTTAATGAGTTTTATTTATATATACGACTAGTTTCGAAAACTTACAGATGTTTTCATCTTCTGAAGTTTTAACTTTTACCAGAAGATGAAAACATCTGTAAGTTTTCGAAACTAGTCGCATATATAAATAAAACTCATTCAAGTAGTATATTCAAGTGTTTAATTTTTTTTTAAATAATAAAGATGTCATTCCGCAAAGTTAATGCCGAATCATTAAATAATATAAATTAGGGTAATGTATCACTCCTATAATGAAAAAGTGAAAAATAGGGAAGAAAGAAGTCCAAAGGGCCATAGGTATTAAAAATCAATTGGTGTCAACTTTGTAGGATTTTATAATATGACACTATTATTAAAGATCAAACCTGAATTCTGTTGACATGATTATTTTTTTAAGGAGCTTTCTCAGGATCAACGAGTGAAAAGAAGGGAAGATAGAGGTCCAAAGTGGCATGTGCAAAAATTTATTTTTAAAATTAAAATCGACCTTGAAGGATTTCAAAATAAAGTATTATTAATTTTGATCTTAACCCGAATTCTGATCATGTTTAATTGACTATTATAAAAAAAGTGAAAAGTAGGCAAAGGTCTAAAGCGTCATAGGTAAAAATACATACATTAGTGAATTGGTGTCTACTTTATAAAATTTCGTAATAAAGTGCTATTAATAAAGATAAAACCCATATTCTTATCTTTCAGGGCATTATACAATTTGATGTACATTAACAATAAAAAAATCGTCATATTTGTGCTTGAATACGCAATGTCTTTTTGTTTAACATAAAATATTAAAACCATTTTCTTTATCCACTTCATGTTGAGTGTGTCTAAATACTTGTTTAAAACTCTAGGTTTTCTCCACTAAGGGTTTGAAGAAGAATTGCTTAGTATGAAAATTCACAATATTTCGAGTGTGTCCACAAATCACTAATTCATAAATCTGGGATTCTCTTCCTTCGATATAAATTTGTACGGTTAAACAAATTTATGAGGCGAATGTAGTTGGAAAAAGAAGCAGAGGAAGACCAAGGTAAACCTGGCACAATCAGGTATGTCAAATACTTGAAAGCGGCCAGGTCAGGAATCGTAATAATCGTCGGGTATGTATGAGGAGATGCATGAATGTAGAAGACACAACAGCACAACAGCCATCTATGATTGGATTACGCAAGTTTTTAATTAGCAGAGACCGTTTTGTTTGTATGCAAGATCCAAACCCAGATTATTTACATTTGCAGTTATGATTTTATTATGACCAAGAACATTTACGAATACAATTGATACATTTTTTTTAATTATTGTGTTGATCTTTTAATTGACACAGTTTCACTTCATCAATCAAGTTGTAGGCGAATTTTCTTGTATTTTATTTCCCTAATATGGATCGATGAAAAACGAAATACAAAATCGTAAAAACGAGTCACGTTGAAGGCCTTTGAAAATGTATTTAGATAGTCATTAATCATTGCGAATAACAATTTCAGTGGTAATACGGTTCATCGTATCTTTTCCTTCTATTATATTATATTATAAAATATCCACTCTCTAAAGAATTCGTGGGATTTTTGTTTTAGAAGATTAATGGACGTTACAAAAACTGAGTAGAAACAGATTCCTCGGCTGGATATTGTTTTTTCCCAATGTTCAATTCTTACCTTTTATCTGAATGTCCTTGCGAAAAAACTCTACTTTATAACCAGGGAAAAATAAACCATATATCGCTCACTCCTTTCAACAATGTCATATATCAAAAAAACTTAATTTTTCAGGAAATCGTTTTAAATATTCAAATATATAATCAAATGTATTTAAAATAAATATTCCTTTCATTGAACTTTTAACTGTGCAACAGATCTTTTTAGGTAAAACATGAATGCTTTTTCTCCATTTGAAAAATATCTAGTAAGTATATTTAAAAAAAATGATAAAAAGATACCTTTTCTTCAAAATGCAAAAACAACACTTTCAGCCCTGTAGCGGGTAAATATTAAGTTAAAAATATGCCACTTTTGCTGGGATATATAACCATCAACTTATATCCACACATAACCGTCATAAGAAAGAGGTAAGCATGGTTGAAACATTCTTTGCGATCTTTTTACTTGTTGCATTAATGACTCTGGTCAATAATTTACAACTTAGATTTTGTAACTGGCATGAATATACCTGATCTTTATGCACTTTGCATGGCTAAATTCAAAAACGAAAGCAAAAAATATAGCACGTCAGATTTTTTAGTTATGGATATTTTTAATTTTGATATTGACTTTAGTTTATCTCATTATTTATGTATGAAAAAAATTAATTGATAATGCTTTCATATTCAATATTAATCAGGTAATTTATTTCCACTGTCACTCCATAATTATGAAAACTGTTTTCAAATCCCTTAAACCTTAGACTCTCAGATCCATAACCGGAAACACATTGACGAGACCGAGTGAGGTAATAGCATGTGTTAGACGGAGGATATCGTGAGGTGGGGATGACAACGAAGGCGATACTGGAATGAGCATATAAACAGAATGTCAGAAGACAGACTTCCACGTATTGCCCTTCAAGAAAACCCTGAAGGAGGCAGACCCCCAGGCAGACCTCCAAAAAGGTGGAAAAATAGCAGAGTCAACATCCCAAGAGCGACAGGCGGAGGCACAAACAGATCCTTAGGATCTTCAAAAAGAAGAAAAAGAAGATATTATGTCAATGGATTTAACTTTTATATGATACGCCTAAAATCAGCACCTAAAATTCAACCTTCAAGAGCTTAATGTAATCCCGAGTAATCTCAGCTTTCTAAGACGACGTTAATTTCACATGTTTAAACCTAGGTACTTAATATATTACACATACCTACACGTTTCTTAAGTATCTTAACTGGTGTAGGGTGTTTTTAGAGGTTTGGTTTTTAAACTAACGACATTGTTTCAACCGACTGTAGATTTGACAATCGACAGTTGATTTGAAGTCAGTACGTTTTGCCATTTTACCATAAGTAGACTGAATGACCATTATGCGCGTCGTAGGTTCGGCTTGATCCAATCTTTAAATAATTTTGGTTAAATGGCTATGTCAATAAGCAGAATTGCTAAATTCAGTGTAGAGAAAACTCAGAAGCCTTTGTCGAGACCCCGTTACATCTATTGTGTTTTATGGGCAGATGGAATCATTGACCCATATTTTTTTTAACGATGCCGGCCAGTATGTTACGGTCAATGTAGAGCCATGATAACTGACTTCTTCGTACCTCAGTTAAATGACGTTGATGTGACATAGCTATGGTTTCAACAAGATGGCGCAACATGCCACATAGCGGATGCAACTATTAATTTATTGTAGGAAAAATTTGGTGAGCGTATAATTTCACGTAATGGGCCTGTTAACTGGCCTCCACAATCGTGTGATCTCACACCACTAGATTACATTCTTTGAGAGTTTGTCACGTTTGTGTCAGGTTCGTGTGACGTTTCACTAGTTTATGCTGATAAACCAGAGACGTTGGACCACTTGGATGTCAAAATTTGCCATGTTATTGCCGATATACGGCCCAATTTGCTCGATAAAGTTACCGAAAATTGACGATTGCACTTCATTTGAGCTAGCCGTGGCACTTATATGCCCGAAATCATATTGAAATAATTTTTTTTACCCCTATCCGCACCCGATGATGCATAGGGCACTGCATCATATAAATTCAGTGTCATATTGATCATTAACACATGAAGGAAAGGTAATATTGGGTTAATTTGAAAAAAATATTATAGTGAAAAAATCACTTATATTTATTTTACTCCCCCTGGGAATCGAACCCGGAACCTCCAGTACGGTAGCTCAGCGTGTTGATCATTACACTACGGCAGCAGACAAACAAGAATGGCATAAAATTATCTATTAAATAAAGCCAAAGACATTAACATTATTTTAAATTTTGTTTTGTTGGTGAGATGAAAAGAAGTTTTTTATTAAGCAGAAACTTTTATATTAGTATGTGAGGTCCGAATCCTGGATTATACTCACAAACGCGAGAAACGCCAGAAATAATCCTTTTTTTATTATTTTGGGTTATAATTTGTCCAGTTAATAATAATATTATAATATTAATAATAATATTATAATCCAGGATTCGGACCTCACATACTAATATAAGAGTTTCTGCTCAATAAAAAGCTTCTTTTTTAGCGTGAGTGTTTTTGCCTCGAATTTTCACTCATGAATTACATGAAATTATAGTTACTTTAAACATAAATAGTAAATCCACTCACGAGTAGGCATAGGCTATGAAACTTAAAAAGTTGGAGCCTGAGAAGGGTCATAATAAGCGGTGTTGCATAAGCCCTAGCTAAATTTCAGAGTAACTTGGACGTTAGGTAATTAAAAAAACAGCTTCTTTTCATCTCACCAATAGATGTCTCTAGTGAAGTTCTAGTGATTTAACAACTATTTTTTTCACTTTGAAATTGTATTTCTCGAAAAAGCATCCTCTTTATACATACGAACGTAATTTAAGATTATCTATACATTTGTCAGAACATACTTCTCATTCTTCCACGTGATAAGGTAAAACAAAGATGGGTACCTACATCCATATATACCCACGACTGATTTATTATAATCTTCTTCACCATCCGTCTACTGGTAAACGGTTTTTAAAAAAAGTACCGTGGCACTTTATCAAAAAACACCACTAACAAAAAAGTGTTGCATAATCAGGTTCCGATTTACTTACGCAAAGCCTTCAGGATTAAATGAAAATTCATGAAAATTTTCCCGCTTTGAGATTAGTTTCTAGATGTTCCCGTGAAATTCCCGGATATATTTATGTAATTGTACTGACAGCAAAATGGTACAATGCAAAAGGGTGTTTGAATTTTATAGAAATATTTTTGTCATCTCAGCAAATATGAATAAGAATATGGAAGTCTAGGCATTTACGGAGCTTATGAAGGTCATAAAGGCTGGTTTAAGTGATTATTTTACACATGTGTAACACTTACCAATTCTACCCATGGTTGACAACCATACTAATTAATTCTTGGAACTTCTAAACATATATAGTTTAAATTCTAAACATAGTGCTTGGATTCACTAGAATTTCACTAGAGACATCTATGGTGAGATGACTAAAGTATTGGGACACATAAAAATTCAATTTTCATGATATAGTACATTCCCGATTTTCCGGGGTATTGTAAACACGGAATCGGATTATCCGGTTCAATTGAGTCGTTGAACAAATATTTCATAAAAACCAAAATATTTTACAATAGCATTGGTGATAGTAGCAGAGGAAGGTTAAAGAAAACTTGATCAAGTATTTCAAAAATTTGTTTGGTCAAGAGCCCAAGTACTTGGAGTGTATGTACATATAAGAAGATGTATGAATGTGTAAGAGGCGAAGATTCTGAGAAAAAACAGATTCGTGTGGCGTCCTATTTTCTAAGCGGCGTGATGGTTAGTATGATTTTAGATGTATGTTTTATTTCTCTTTCTTTACATTTATATTCATGTCTATCGTAAGATATCGATTTAAAAATATATATATAACATTTATTTCAATTAAATCTAAAAATATTTTTTGCTTAAAATATAAAATGACTGTTGGAGACAGAAAAGTCCGACACAGAAATATATGTAACTAGTTAAGGAAGATCGTAGGATATCGTAGAATATCTACCGTAGGATCGAGGGATTTTTGCACCATCCATCCCGGAATATCGGGAATGTGTTTTTGAGCATTTATAGGATAATTTTTTTGAAGAGTGGTCTAATTTTAGCAGGGTTTAGACCACGTATTTCGCTGAAAATCGTAGGATCGTGTTATTTTATTAAGGTGATAAGACACGCAGTTGTTTGCCCACTAAGATCAAATTATCAAGGGTCGTTACACCCGCGGCCGCTTGATTTATGCCCCACACACCCTTCTACGCGCTTCCCCTACATTCCCACCGCAATGTTGAGATAATTGGCTTAAACGTTTGAATCTAGTTAAATCGTCAGTCTCGACGCCGAATCAGGGTGAAGTTGCTTTTGCTTTTGAATGAACAGAGATTTTGCCAAGGGCGTGATTTATTAATGCAATCATACACTTTTAAATATATATATATATATATATATATATATATATATATATATATATATATATATATATATATATATATATATATATATATATAAATATATATATATATATATATATATATATATATATATATATATATATATATATATATATATATATATATATATATATATATATATATATATATATATATATATATATATATATATATATATATATATATATATATATATATATATATATATATATATATATATATATATTTCTAAGTATGTGTAATTTTATATATAACACCATAATTTTTATAATATTGTTATCTAGGGCAGATGGCAAAAGTGTCGCATTTTATTTATTAATAATATTTAATTTATCATATTTTCACAACCTATTTTTCATTACTTCACAAGCATTTTCATAAATATTTTACTTAAAATTGTAAATAAAAAACACTTGTGTTTTACCACTTAAGTTATATTTATTTCTATTTAACGACTTATTTAGGACGCTTCAGATGTTTTCATATTCGGGTCTAAATATTAATCTAGTCGTTAAAATAAAAATAAATATAACCTAATTGTTTTTCATTTACAGCTTTATCGTGTCTTACCACAAAGTGAATGCCAATACAAAACTATAAATAAAATACACATTATATCGTCACAACCATATGAAATATTTGATTCTTACCTTTTTCATTCTTTATTATGATCGCATTGATAGGAATGCGATCATAATAATGTTAATATTATTTTAATATTTTCATTGCTTCATAAACATTTTCATATACATATTATATCGTCCCAACTATCGATATACATATATTGTTCTTACCTTTCCTGAAAACTTCTCCCGTGACCTTTTCATTATTTATTATGATCAAATTGCTTTATTAAAGATTTTTAATATTTTCATTGCTTCATAAGCATTTTCATATACATATTATATCGTCCCAACTATTAATATATATTGTTCTTACCTCATTCCTGCCAACTTCTCCGTGACCATTTTTTTCATTCTTTATTATGATTGTATTGCTATTTTGAAGATTTTCAATATTTTTATTTCTTCATAAACCTTGTCATATACATATTATACTGTTCCAACTATCACTTTATAATGTTCTTACCTCTTTCCTGGAAATTTCTCTCGCGACCTTTTTTTCACTCTTTATTATAATCGCATCACTATTTTAAAGATTTTTTAAATATTTTCATCGCTTCATAAGTATTTTCATATACATAATATATTGTCACAATTTCAAAAATATTTTTTTACCTCTTTCCTGGAAACATTTCTACTGACCTTTTATTCATTCTTTTTTATGATCGCATCTTTATTTCAAAGATTTTTCATATTTTCATTGCTTCACAGCTATTTTCTTATCCATATTATACCGTCACAACTATTTAAAAATAAAATTTTCTTACCTCTTTCCTGAAAACTTCTCTGGTGATATTTTTTTTCATTCGTTATTATAAAAATCCGCCTCCATCGTGTAATGGTCAGCACGCTCGGCTACTGTTTTGGAGGACCCGGGCTCGATTCCCAAGGGGGGTAAAATAAATATAAGTGATTTTGTTCACGGTAATATTTATTCAATATTACCATTGACTGGTACCTGAGGCGGAGGGCTGATCACCTTTCCTTCATTTGTAAACGATCAAGATAACACTGCGTTAATATGACACAGTGCCCTATGCACCATTGGGGTGCGGATAAGGGTTTTATTATTATTATTATTATTATTATGATTGCATTGTTGCTTTATTGATTTTAAATATTTTCATTGTTTTGCTAGCATTTTTACATTAAAATATTAGAAATGTATTTTTAAATTTTATTTTGTTTCTGTTAAATCAGGTTGGGCCACAATAACACATAGCTAGAAAATGCTAGTTTAAAAATTATAATTAAAAGTGATAATTCATAACATTTTGAGTGTGTCCAAATACTTGTTCACAAAATCTGGATTATCTCCAATTACAGGAGTTATTTTCATATTATTTTTTTACATCTCATCAAAGATGAAGAAGAATATGGAAGTCTGGGCATTTACGGGGCTGACGACCGTCATAGGCTGGTTTAAGTGATCACTTTACACACGTGTAACATTCACCAATTCTACCCATTATTGACAGCCACACTACTCAAATTCTTGGAAGTTCTATATATATATGAACCAATTTAGAAACTTTGTTCTTGAATCACTAGAACTTCACTAGAGACATCTATTGGTGAGATGTAAAAAAAAAAAAAATAAAAAAAAAATTCATAATAATAATGTGATAATTCATATTTAAAAAGGTGTATGTTTGCAGTATGATTAATAGCGCCACCGCACTAATGTCATTTTTAAATGGAATTAAAATTGGAACAGATATTGCTTACTCAATTTCTTTCCTTTTAGATGATCGTTTAGTAAATTAAAAAAAAAAACAATACATTCTCTTCAAAATGCAAAAACAACACTTTCTGCCCCGTAGCGGGTAAATATTAAGTTTGAAATATGCCGATTTTGCTAGAAAATTTACGATTTTTGATTTATGACGTTGTTGAAAAGAGTGAGCGATAGGTGAATAATAAATAACATAGTTGCTTAAAATATCACTTTTAAATAACATATTATGTAATTATCATCAAACAGATACTAACCTTATATTACGTAGGTACGTAAACAATTTATTGGCATATAAAACGCAACTATCCATTCAGTTACGAGTATATTACGATATTTTATTATTTTTTCAAATTGATGCCAGTACGGTAGATTACCGGCATCAATTTGAAAAATATGGAATGAAAATAGGAACGGGTTAGTGAATAATAAATTACACAGTTGTTTAAAATATCACTTTTTAATAACATGTTATGTAATTATCATCAAGCAGATACCAACCTTACATTCCGTAGGTACATAAACAATTTATTGGCATATAAAAAGTAACTATCCATTCAGTTACGAGTAAATTACGATATTTTATTATTTTTTCAAATTAATGCCAGTACGGTAGATTACCGGCATCAATTTGAAAAAATATGGAACGAAAATTGGAACGGGTTAGTGAATAATAAATTACACAGTTGTTTAAAATATCACTTTTTAATAACATGTTATGTAATTATCATCAAGCAGATACTAACCTCATATTATGTAGGAATAAAATATAGTTTTATGACATAAATGTGAAAATGTTTAATTGTTTTTTTTTAACATAACTGTTTTTTTTTTGTTAAAGTGATGTAATTTTTATTATTGTTCATGTTACTATTGTTTGTTATATCATTTTTTATATGTTAGCTGTACAATTCAAACAAAAAAAACAATTTATTGGCATAAAGCAACATTCCATTCAGTTACAAGTATATTACGATATTTTATTATTTTTTCAAATTGATGCCAGGGCGGTAGATTCCCGGCATCATTTTTTTTTTAAAATGGAATGAAAATAGGAACGGGCTAGTGAATAATAAATAACACATTTGTTTGAAATATCACTTTTTAATAACACGTTATGTAATTATCATCAATCAGATACCAACCTTACATTCCGTAGGTACATAAACAATTTATTGGCATATAAAAAGTAACTATCCATTCAGTTACGAGTAAATTACGATATTTTATTATTTTTTCAAATTAATGCCAGTACGGTAGATTACCGGCATCAATTTGAAAAAATATGGAACGAAAATTGGAACGGGTTAGTGAATAATAAATTACACAGTTGTTTAAAATATCACTTTTTAATAACATGTTATGTAATTATCATCAAGCAGATACCAACCTTACAATACGTAGGTACATAAACAATTTATGGGCATATAAAAAGCAACTATCCTTTCAGTTAAGAGTATACTATTTTAGCAGTCTTACTGATCATTTGATATTGCGAAATTCTAGTCATTCATACATTATATTACATATTCGACGTATGTATTTACAATTTATTCAATATCCACAACTTACATTTATTTTTAAGTAACCATTTTTACTTTCTTGTCTTGCATTCGAGACAAAACTGCTATATAAAAAATACTCTCCAAATTACGATTTTTTTACAACATTTCAAAATTATTTTACAACATATATTTTTAAATAATTCATATGTAAAAATTTACATTTAAATGACAAATAATAACCCAGTTACTTACGTCTACGGTAATTACAATTATTTTACATTATTTATACATTACAAAATAAAACATTATCAAAGTATAAAACTAGTAAATGTAATGTAATGTGTATATCAGAAGTCATTCAATACAATTTGTGTAAATAAGCTAAGAATTATCTGAGATATTTTTTTTTCAAAAAAAATCAAATTTGAAGAAAAATATGCGTTTAATGAAAATTACGAGTAAAATGAGTTACTTTTTATTTTTTATTAAAATTTAAAAATAAAAATTAAATGGATGAATTATTAAAAGATGATATGAAATGGAATTTTTCGTGTGTTTTATGAGTCATACAACGAACTTCTTTGTGCTAAATAAAATAAGCTGGTAAAATTTCTGAAAGGTGAAAAGCTTTGTATTTTGTAAAAAACATAAAATAATGGTTTCTTTGGGTACCTTACACATCCTTTGAAATTAAATAAACCTACATGTATGTATGATACGAGTATATGCGAAAAAGGGAAAAGTCTCTATATGAATTATGCGGGTGAACGTTTAATTTACTTTGAAGGAATTAAAGTTAATAAAGGGTTGCAAACTTTTAATTGAAAAAATAAATGTCTCACTAGACAGTTGGTAGAAAACATAATTTATTTATAATAATAAATTTATAAAACAGTTAAAGTTTAAAATTAAAATAATATAAAGCAAAATAAAAATGTTATTTTAAATTGATTTGGCATTAACCATGTGGAACATGGCGATTCAGATATATTTTTTTAAATCATTTGTAAAAGACCACTTTTTGAGTTTATTAATGTAACACATTGCACTGTTAATTTGTTTAATTTCGTAGGACGCAACTGACAAGAGTGAAAAAGAAGCTGGAACCACACGAAAAGTAAATAAAAGTGGTATTTAACAAGTCTTTTATTTTTTATGTAAAACAATACTCGCACTTTGCTTCTACGGTTCAAATAACTTAGTAGTATAGCTTTTAATGTAATATCTTTTTTATTCATTTTATTTTTCTTTACTACAACCCTTGAGTTGAAGCGTTCAAGCTTTTCATATATCATACAAAGAAGAAATGAAAGTTTGAGCATTACAAAAAATAATTAAGGGAAATCATAGTTTCTACACTCAAATAAAATAAAGTGTAAAATGAGGTGATGTTATATTAATTAATTTACTTGCATATAAGTTAAGGTTTCAACAAAATAGGGTTTAAATATACTATACAAAAAAAAAAATTATTATACGGGCTAGAATTACTATTTTTTTTAAATCAGGTATTTATTTAAAACTGAATTTTTATGATTGAATTGAATGATGAATTTTCGATTGATAATTGGATTGTGTAGAATTATTTTTTTTTTCTACATTTTATTTTATTTTTTTATTCGCAAACTTTTTGACCTCCCTTTGCTGTACATATTTTATAGTTCTTATAATACAATTTTCATAGCTAGCAAAAACTAAATATCTTCTCTCTGAATGAAAAATCGATGAATTTTATTGTTTATAATATTTACATTTAGGAAAAGGTGAGTTATGTATTGTATTTTTTTTTTTAATTACAAGCCAACAATAAACTTATACATTTTCTGTCATCAACTATAAAAACATCGACAAACATCAACTACGTAAAATAAATCTCAAATGACCAAGATATTGAAATAAAGTGTAATGACTACTAAGATAAAATATCGTTAGATATGGCCAAGTGATGAAGTCAGTTTAGTTAAGTACAAATTTTGACACTAATCCTGAATTTTGGGAAAATCTCTCCAGACCGACTGAGCTAAAATCGTAATACTGTAAAAAATGTTACGATGCAATTTATTTTTTATGTCTAAATATAATTTTAAATAAACTTATTTTATTCCAACAAAAAGCCTTATATTACGCTATAATCACAATCATAAGCTTACCTCATAAATTATTTTTGCAAAATGTTAATATTACTTTACAACCTACGTATAAATATTCAATATTTAGAATCCAGTTTTATATTCTATTTTACAAAAGAAAATATGTTGAAATTTACATTAAGTTCTATCAATCATAGTTTTTTTAGAAATGTGTATAAATTTACGTACAATAGTTTTTGTGATATAATACAACAGCTATGCTTATACATTTTATTGAAAGAAAACTTGCCAAGGTTGTGAATTTAGAATGCCTAAATCCTATAATATGAAAGACACAACCATACTGAATTTTTTTTTTTATAAAACAAATAAAATCAAAAAAATAAACAAAAAATACTAAGACGTTTTCTACTTGTTATTAAATGTGAAAAAAATAAGAATGTTTTCATTTGTTATAAAATTTAAGTAAAAAAAAATATAAATGATTTAGCAGTTCTTCTAACTGAGAAGTTAACTAATTGATATTGAAGATACGGCCATTATTTATGCGGGCTACAAACGGGGAAATATTTTCACGAATGCATATAGCCCAGGATCCGTTTTGTCTATATCTTTTAGCGTTGTCTATGGTGTTTCTCTATCTTTTAGTGTTGTCAATCTGTTTGCCTCTGCCATATCGCTCACTTCTTTCAAGAACGTCATAAATCAAAAATCGTAAATTTTCAGTTGTGCATGTTTTCAGAATGCCCAGAAAATGTACTATATCCCAGCAAAAGAGATAAAGCAAATTTTTTAACTTAATATTTACCCGCTACAGGGCAGAAAATGTTGTTTTTGCATTTTGAAGAAAAGGTATTGTTTAGTTATTTTTTTTAAATATAATAAATATTTTTCAGATGGAGAAAAAACCTTCAGGTTTTACCTAAAAAGATCTGTTGCACAGTAAAAAGTTCAATAAGCGGCTTGATAGTTATTTTTAATACATTGTATTATATTTTAAAACTTTAAAAACGTTCACCTGAAAAATCAAGTTTTTTGATTTATGACGTTCTTGAAAGGAGTGAGCGATATGTAATAGTGTTGCGTGATTTCGTTATTTTTATTTCCAATTAATCACGGTGAAGTTACTTTTTATAATGTCGAAAGGTTGGTAATTCTTACTTTATCTACGGTTGCCAGGTTGCAATTGTGAAAATACCGGTTTGTTGGCTATATACGTTTGTAATAACATTCGTATAGATGAACCAGCCATCACAGATGTTGATTTAAGTTTTTATACAATTAAAAGATTTGTATTAACGTTTTATTATTCGTTGAAATTTTATTGAAACCATAAGATTTTTGAAAGTTTTTCATCCTAAAAAATTTTAATTTTTTTTAGCCTCAACTTAATATTTTGATAGTGTAATTATGAATATTGATGAAAATAATGAACAAGAGTATTGAATGATTTAAGGGACTACATCGATAGGCTGATGATCCAAGACCCCAGAAAGTGGATCCGGATGTTCCGAAGCTGTAATCGTTTTCTGTAACAAAGGTTAACTTCATAGGATAAAATCGTCTAACTTGGTATCAAATATATCTCAACAAAGACGAAAATGTTTTGTTGAGGTAATATGGAAGTCTGGGTGCACTCCGTTTAGGTGTTTGCTTTATGCAAATGAACCATTCTGTAAATATTAAGTCTGATTCTTATGAACTTATAAACTGTCCCCTAAACTCCTTACATGATCCTACTCCCTGTTTCTCTGGTTAATAATGTTAAAAAATGATGAATATCAAATTATTTTGTATTATTTTTGTGTAATGGTCAGCACGCTCAGCTACCGTTCTGGAGGTCCCGGGTTCGATTCCCAGGGGGGTCAAATAAATATTACAGATTTTTTCACTGTAATATTTATTCAATATTACCCTGGACTGGTACCTGAAGCGGAGGACTGATCACCTTTCTTTTATGTGCGAGATAACACTGCGTTTATATGAGGCAGTGCCCTATGCACCATTGGGGTGCAGATAAGGGCTTTATTATTTTTTTTACTAATATTCTTCATATTTTGTAATGCATCCATCTAACATAAGTCAGAATTCCAAAAAAAAAAAGGATTTTTAATTACTGCATACTATTTTTTTTTGTTTATTTCAATATGAAGACTTTTTCAGGTCTAATTCGATAGATAAACTACAATTATTATTTCTTCTATGTCGTTTATTATTGACGTTTCTTAAAACCAGTCTACCAGGGAATCGGAATCAGACTTAAAATGACCGAATAAAATTTTTGTAATTAATTTAAAACGAATTCAAATTAATAATGACTGAAAAAAGGCTCTTGTAGCTAATACTATCGACTAAAATATATCGAGTAAAATTTTTCTTCATATTCAAATAAGAAACAATAACAAAAAAAAAACAGATTGCCGAGAAATTGCTATAGTACATACCTGCATTCTTCCATTCTTTTGTCTCGTAATCACCAACCACGTTGTTTTCTGCAGAAAGCTGTTTCCAATTTTTCCGATTTTCTAAAAATATATGGAATATCATAATAAAATTGTTAGTACTATCTACGTACGTTCAATTTACAATGATTAAAGAAAACACTTGTTTTATACCACTTGAGTTTTTATTAAAGACTACATATTTCAGGAGTTAAACTTCCATCATTCAGGTCTGTATAGTAACTTAAATATAAAATATAAAATTGTTCTATAAATAAGGAGAGGGGAAAGTTAGGGAAAGAGGGTAACTCAAGGGGAGGAGTTTGAAAACAAAGGAAAAATGGAAAGCAAAAGTGAAGAATCTTGAAACAATATATTATTTAATAAATTATTTTTAGAATTTAGGTTTTTTTTGGATTTCTAAATTTTCAAAATAATTCATAATTTGGTCTTTATGTAGAACAAGGAGTAATAATAAACAAGGTGTAATTGTTTCACATAAAGGCCAAATTATGAATTATTTAGAAAATTTAGAAATCCAAAAAAAACCTAAATTCTAATAATAATGTATTAAATAACATATTGTTTCAAAATTTTTCACCTATGCTTTCCATTTTTCCTTTGTTTTCAAACTCCGCCCCTTGACTAACCCCCTTCCCGTAACTTTCCCCTCTCCTTATTTTTAGAACAATTTTTTATTTTTTATTTATGGTCTGACCCCCGACTCGAAGACTAAATGATAATATGACCCCAGACCTGAGAAAGGTTGCCAATGCCTGCTGTATATTTACCATACCAATATATATTCACAATAATAATAAATTGTTGAAAATTTCGGCAATTAATTTTCCTGCGGCAATGACGAACCTGTCAAATAAACGTCATTTGTGGACAAAAACAATAAATATTATTGTAGCTTGCGGGTTGATATTAATGCAATTTTCTAAACAATTACATTTAATTGCAATCAATTCAGGCGCAACGTTCATTGTTTGCGGTAGAGCCATATTTGGAGCACTTCCAAATCATTTATGGAAATTGATACATCCCATTCGTTCCGACGGAGCAAAAAAGATTTGGCGAACATATTCTCACTCAGCAAATTGGCAACATGTTTCGCGATACTGAACCAATATATCATTTATTATACATATATCTAATATTCCATACATGTATTTTTGTATTGATCCGTATTTTATAACCATCGTGTCCTTTTTCTGCCTGCATTGTAAAAGGCGCTCTAATTCTTTCTCTCTTTTTTAACTTTCTTATTTATGGTATCTTGTTAACCTTAATCTCATGTCCCGAAAAGAGAAATGGAAATTACTCATCGGGAATGTTATATATCGCTCACTCCTTTCAAGAACGTCATAAATAAAAAATCGTAAATTTTCAGTTGTGCATATTTTCAGAATGTCCAGAAAATATACTGTATCCCAGCAAAAGAGGCATATTTTTTAACTTAATATTTACCCGCTACAGGGAAGAAAATGTTGTTTTTGCATTTTTAAGAAGTGGTATTGTTATTATTTTTTTAAATTTACTAAATATTTTTCAAATGGAGAAAAAACCTTCTGGTTTTACCTTAAAAGATTTGTTGCACAGTAAATTTCATAACTAGCTTGATATTTATTTTTATTATGTACATTGTTTTATATTTTTAAACTTTAAAGCATTCTCCTAAAAAATCAAGTTTTTGGATTTATGACGTTCTTGAAAGGAGTGAGCGATATTTGTTTATGACTTATGTATGTCATATGTTTTAAAATTAATGATTTTATAAATATATAAGTAAATTAAAATTTTGCAGGCAAAAGTCAGAAATATTATTATCAATTAAGAAATTTTGTTCGGTGAGTAATCCAGTATACGAATGAATTTCTTGAAAGAAATTGTAGCGATTGGTGTTTTAATCTTTTACTTTTTTGAAAGTGAAATATTTATGTTCTTTTACATATACACATTTAAGACACACATACACAAATACACACATTCTTAATTTTTTCGTAAACCTTAGCAGCCCTTTATTGAAAATATGAATCGAGTTATGGTAGAGTCGACTCGAAGCAAGAAATCCAGAATCACAATCCATGGCACTGACGTTTCTTAATTTTCTTACTTTCAAAATTTCCTTAATTTGAAGATACAAGCATACTGAATCTATGTTTTATATATTTAGAGATATTCAGATCTTTTTTTCAATTAAAAACTCCGTATTAGAGTAACCAAGGGGCCGCAAGTTCTCCACCCTTGTTGGTATAGTATAAATTTTTAATACACAACGTAAACAAGCTTGAAATATTACGGGTATAAAACCTCGAGTACCACATCGATTTCTGATATCATTTATTCGAAATAACCCAAAAATCTGAGCAAATAATATTAATCCAAAAATTTCGTATTTCGATAAAACTCTATGTATGAATTGTTATGTAAATTCGTTTTCCAACGACCCGTTACAACCTTTTACACACGCATTCCCAGATGTTCATCCGTTGAGCTTAAGTGCAACCAATTGCCTAAAGTACCACTACGAATTCGTGAAAAAACCCTATCGACTCAGCGGAATCTGATTCCCCTCAAAGGGTCGTTTGCTGAGCTGTGAAAGATTTAGTTGGGCGCCGATCTGTATATGTGCTACCGCCGACCCTGCTCCTGATGGAATTATTCAAATGTACTGACCTTTTTTCTTCGACTCCGGAGCGGTGGTGGGGGGCGTCACTGTGGACGGGGCCGGTATTTCTGCGAACAAACGGACCACAGATATTGGCATACTTCAACGCAGATTTTGAACCTCGATAAGTCGTTCAACTTAATACAGTCGTTGTCCTAATTATTAGCTCTACCTTTATTTTAAATTTACATATTTTAAGATTTTTTTCTTGTTTGTTACTTAAAGAATTACTATTTACCTACATAGTTTTTGACCAAATTTTTAGATTATATAATTTTTTTTTAAATTTTGGTGTGTCCATGAATATTTTTTTTTAAACTTAAGAATTAAAAAAAAAATGTTAAATACAGTTTTATAAAGTAAATAAACAAACATCGTATTAAACCACTTTAATTTTGAGTACTATTATTCAAACCGATTTCGACAAGTACATCATTTTCTTCAGGGAAGGATACGTACTAAATTTTATAAAGAAAAATATTCATATTTATGTGTATACGAGGAATAAAAGAGTGTTTAATCAATAAGGGTTTGAAGTAAAAGGGGTTAGAGACGTAATATTAAAATTGAGGATATTATCCATCCTTGAAGACAAGGTGCTAATCGAAACCCGTAAAATAGAAGCTGAAAAAAGTGGTTAAAAACTTGATTTAAATATTTACCATATAAAGTTTATAAAATAAGACAAAGTTTTAGCAAAAACATTTAAAAAAAAATTAATTGAATTTCGTACCATCCAGTCTGATTACTCCATCCGTTTCTCCCAGTGAGTTTTTGGCCACACATTTGTAGGAGCCAAAATCCCTCGACGAAACGCTTCGTATTTTGAGCATCATATATCTGTTATAACCACTATCCATAGAGACTGTCTCGTACTTATCTCCTAGACAAAGGAAACAGTTGTTATTACGTGTTACAATATCACCATAGGCCAAGTGGAATTTCGATAAAAATGGACGGATAATACCAAAAAGTGACTGCCAAATCGATTAATGATATATTTTTTTTGAATATTCACAAATTGAATTTAACTAATTTGATAGATAGCAGCATTATTTTAAAATCTTTGAAACGTGATTCATTTTCAAACACCGTCAAAATGCATCAAAACACAATCGATTTTAAGAAATGGTAGTATATACCAAATAAATTTTTAATTAATATATTACCACAAAGTAACAAATCAATTAATGAAAATAAATATTTGTTTTTATGGATAATAAAAAAACATATATTTTTAATTTAAATGAACATACCACATACCACTGAAATCTAAAAATCTATAATTTGATACGTGACTCGATGCATTCCGCATAATTTTCAAACACCGTCAAAATGCATCCAAACACGATAGATTTTAACATATTGTGGTGCTTAACAATAAAACTTAAATTACAAACTAACTGCTGAATCAATTAATGAAGTTGGATGCGTTTATTTAAAAATATATACAAGAATGAAAAATATAATTTAATTAAATTATACATTATAAATGTCACTAAACACGTATCGTTTTACATTTTAAGATAATAAAAAAATAAGTGGTAAGCAAAATAATAGTATTAGGTAAAAATATAATTAAAAATAGAATGAAACGACCACAATGTGCCGAATCAATTAATGAAAGAAAAAAATTGATGCTTACCAGAAATGATCATGTCACCTCGCTCCGTTGTCCAATAATTTATTGAAGCAGGATACGCTTCTGTGTGGCACTCTAAGGCCACGTCTTGTCCTAAATATGCTCCTTCCAACTGATTGGGTATGGAGAGCATTGGGGGAACTAAAAAAAATACACCTTTTCAATAACAGATTTTAGAGAACTATAAAAGTACACTTTTTCAATAACAGTTTTTGGAGAACTATAAAAGTACACTTTTTCAACAACAGTTTTTTTAGAGAACCAATAAAAATACACTTTTTCAAAAACAGTTTTTTAGAGAACCAATAAAAATACACTTTTTCAGTTACATTTTTTTACAGAACTACAAAAAATACACTTTTTATTTAACATATATTGTATATTTTATAGAAGTATAAAACATACACTTTCTCCATAACATTTTTTAGAGGACTGCAAAAATACACTTTTTCAACAACAGTCTTTTTTTAATTTCAGCTTTGGTCCAAAGCAAAGCAAGAAGTCACCATTTACGTATTTTTAATTTAATCGTTTTTTTTTTCTAATGCATTCAATTCTTATTTATTTCAATCATTGGATGTATGTTAATATTGAACATATTTTAAATCAGGCGATTGCCATGGATTTTCCTCGAAAGACATCTAGAGGAAGACCAAAAAAATTATGGATGCAACAGAAAGATAACATGATTCAAATGCATGGGTAGGTGACGTAATCTATGATAAAAAGGACCTACAACCTGAGGAAGATAAGAGCTGATCCCAACAGTCTACAAAGATGATAAGTTTAGATAGAGCCAGGGAAAAGATTTTATATATGTTAATTAGTATTGACTCATGTATTTTTAATAATTTCTCTAGAAAAAAAAATATGTGAATTTTTTTATTAATTTTAATTCTGAATTATAGATTCTTACATTGCACCATTAGCATGACCCTCTTACTAATAGAAGGTGGTACCCCATTCGAAGCAATACACAAATAGGCACCCATGTGAAGTCGCGACACCTTTGTGATTGAAAGCACTTCTCCATCGACGACGTTAACTGAAAAATAAATAAATAAATAAATTGTCAGGAAATAATACAACTTAGTAGACTCAAAAAATCTGTATTTAATTTAACAATCAATACATAAATTAAAATGTACCTAATATTTTTTCTCACAATATTGAACAAATTATTTTTGAAATTTGGTATTTCGCTTACCATTGTCGCCGTTATAGTTAATATCTTCCCCATCTTCTCTTCTCCACATAACGTAGGGTTCCGGATATCCGGCAGCCTTGCATACCAGAGTGACGTTGCTGGATTCTCGGACCACTAGGTCAGTGGAGGTCTTATTGTCTATAATGGCCGGCGGAACTGTTGAATGAGGAAAAAAATTAACAACAAACTACATTCTTTCCTTTTATGCTTTTTGCACATATGAATTTTGTGGCATATTTTATAAGCTTTATAAAATAAAACAAAAACTTTGTTTCATACCGCTTTTACTTTTAGTACTTTTTTCATCCGATTTTAATGAGCACTTCTTCTAATGGGATGGATATGTTATAAACTGAAAACTGATATTAGATGAGATTTTTTTTTTTAATTTTAATTTTCTTTTGCAAATTTTCGAAATCTCTTTTTTATGTTGTGACTTTCCGTTTTTTTTTATTAGAATGCAATATTTTTTTACCATTTTTAAAATTCATTGAAGATTTTGTTTTTAACGTGTTTTGCATATTCAGAAAAAGTATCATTATTTTTACATAGATTTTTATTTTAATGTTGAAAATATTTGTTGGTTACCTATTTTTTTTATCCACATATAAAGATATTGAACTAATCGATAAAAACCTTGTTACACACAACCGTAGGATAAAATCTCAATCTATAGAAATCGTTTAAAAAATATCCAAAAATTAAAGTGGTCAAACACAAAGTTTTAGTTTTATTTTAAAAATTTAAAAAAATATATTTTTATCTTTATATTAATAAGAGTTTTTTATCTTACCTACAACTTGCAGATATCCCTGCCTGGATCGCATGGGGTCGGTGTTGACTTGACACATGTACCAGCCCCGATCGCTCTCCTGCACACTCTTGATGTGAAGATACCAAGAGCGATGGTCGTTGTACGACAGACTGATGCGTGGGTTCTGGGATATGATGTTATGGTGGATGCTCAGAATGGTCTGGGTGTCCACCTTGACCCATGCCACCTGCGACAAAGACGTTAGTTTTATAAAACACATTTTTGTCTCTTTTAATCTTCCTTACCCATATGAACATAACATATCATTCATTACTCTAATTTTTCTTATTTTTTTTTTACATCTCATCAAAGATGAAAAAGAATATGGAGGTCTGGGTATTTACGGGGCTGACGACCGTCATAGGCTGGTTTAAGTGATCACTTTACACACGTGTAACATTCACCAATTCTACCCATTATTGACACAACAACAACACGCCCCACCCTCCCCTAAACAACACCATTTATGTTACAAATTACGATGAAAAAACAAACAAAAAAACTTTTAATAAACTAGACAAGATAATAAAAATTCTCTGGGTTAATAAATAAGTTATAATGTAGTCGTTATTGTCGAAAAACCGCCAGGTAATAAAGCAACCCTAACTTGGTCAGTATATTTAATTTCCAGGAAGCTCGCCATCTCTCTGGCGCGCGAACTGGAACTTTTCCCAACTTCTTAATTTAATCGCTAAAATGAATATCTCACTTAAGTCAGCGCTTCGGCGCTTCGCAATATTATATTTTCTATTCATTTTACAGTGATAATGTTGATCATGATTTATTGTCGGACGAAGTTTAACAAAAGCGACTCTGGAGCGTTCTCTGTCATTAATAATTTATCAAGTTCCCGTTAAATTTTACTCTCGGGCCCGTTTTACAAAACAAGCCAATAATTATCATTAAAATAACTATGATTTTCAAATGATGAAATAAGGAAAGAATGCAAGGCTAATATAAGCATTATCGATAAAATTACGAAAGGTGTGTTGAGATGGTTTTGGACATGTGGAACGTGTGAGTGAGGAAATAACAATTAAACAAATTTATGAGGGTAATATAGTGAAAGTGGAAAAAGAAGCAGAGGAAGACCGTGGAAAACTTGGCACAATCAGGTATGTCAAATACTTGAAAGCTGCCAGTCGTAATAATCGTCGGGTACGTATGAAGAAATACACGAATGCGGAAGAGGCGAAGAATTTTTGCAAAGACAGAGTGGTATTGCGTATAATTTTCTCTGCCAGCCCTGCGGGGAAGTGGCGTGATGATTAGTTAGTTAGTTAGTTATGATTTATGATGGATGTCCATTTTACAAAACAACCCTTGAAATAAGTATTTAAAAATAACTTTGATTCATATTGAATGTCCGTTTTACAAAACAAGCCAACAATTACCATTTACAAACAACAACAAAAAAAGTTTCCTTAACGATGTCCATTTTGAAAAAAACTAGCTAATTATTAAAATTTTTCAAATAATTAAGATTCATACTATTCTTAAAATTATTAATATTTAAACATTTTTAAACATATTTAAACTTTTTACAAAAATGTTAGTAATATGTGTATAAAACATGCACTGTTTGACCTCGGCTCTGAATGCATGTATGTGCTACAACCCCTAAAGCATGTTAATCTTTGGGTCAACCAAAATCGCATGTGTTAAACATTTTGTGTAGTTTTAATTGTCCACCTCCGTAGCGCAGTGGTCAGCGCGTTTGGCTACCGTGCTGGAGGTCCCGAGTTCGATTCCCAGGGGGGTCAAAATAAATATGGCCGATTTTCACTCTCATATTTATTTAATACACCCTGGACTGGTACAAGAAGCGCAGAGCTGATCACCTTGCCTTCATACAATTTACGATCAAGATAACACTGCGTCCCTACGATGCAGTGCCCTATGCACCATTGGGTGCGGATAAAGGTAAGAAGAAGAAGAATTGTGCTATGGTGGTGAAGGGTAGTATTGTTTGCACGCTGTGGTAGTGATTGTCCTGACGAAGAGACGGGTGCGTCTCGAAACCGGTAGACATAAAAATCTCGGTGAGTGGTAATATACTAATATTACTAACATTTTTGTAAAAATAAATAAGTAAAGATTCATACTGCTTGTTCGTTTTACAACACAAGCCAATATTTAAAATAAATAATATTATTAAAATTCATAATTGATACCTACCCGTTTCATAAAACAGGCCAACAATAACCACAAAAAACGATGATTCATAATAGATGTTTGTGTTTGCAAAACAAGAAAATAATTTCAATTTAAATTATAATTTTAATTAATTGAATGATTTTTTATCAATATGCATGATACTGTTATGTTTATTAACTCAAGAAATAAAGTATGTTTGAATGGTGATATAAGGAATGAATACAAGACTGAGATTAGCCATTTATCTGGTCAAATTATAAGCTTCTTCTTCTTCTTCTTCTTCTTCTTATTATAGGCCTTACGGCCTGTTTATAAGAGGGATTAGCCTCCCGCGACGTCGATTCCCAGCTATCGGCCCATCTCTTTGGTGGTCTGCCCGGGAGTCGTCTACCATGGGGTTGGCCGTACAATGCGATGTGGGGGAGTCTGGATGGTTCCATTCTCCTCACATGCGCATACCATTGTCTTCTTCGTTGCCTTCCCCACCTAACGACATCTTCGATCTCGCATATTTCCCTGATCTTGGCATTTCTCAATCTATCTCGAAGACTCTTGCCTGTTATGCTTCTCAGAGTCTTCATTTCTGACACTCTAAGCGCGTTTTTTGTGGCAGCGGTGTCTGCTAAATAATAAAAATGAAAATGGTATAAGCTTAAATAATAAAAATGAAAATGGTATTTTTGGCGTTTCTCATGTGTGTGATTATAATCCAGGATTCGGACCTCACATATAATTATACATATAACACTAATATAAGAGTTTCTGCTTAATAAAAAGCTTCTTTACATCTCACCAATAGATGTCTCTAGTGAAGTTCTAGTGATTCAAGAACAAGGTTTCTAAATTGGTTCATATATATAGAACTTCCAAGAATTTGAGTAGTGTGGTTGTCAATAATGGGTAGAATTGGTGAATGTTACACGTGTGTAAAGTGATCACTTAAACCAGCCTATGACGGTCGTCAGCCCCGTAAATGCCCAGACTTCCATATTCTTCTTCATCTTTGATGAGATATCAAAAAGTAACTGAGATAAGCGTTACGAAAAAATAAAGAAGGGTGAACTTAGATGGTTTGGCATGTGAATCGAATCATGTAAAAAAATTAAGCAAATATATTTGTACGTTAATTATTGATGAATGATAAGGAGAGTTTTAGCTATAGGAGCAGAGGAAGTACAAAGAAAATTGGCATGATCAAGTATTTCAAATACTTAAAAGTGGTCAGGTTAGGTAGGAGTCGGAATAATCAAGGGGTATGTATGAGGTATGCATGAATGTGTAAGAGGCAAAGATTGTTATCAAAGGCAGAGTGTTGTGGCATTATATTCTCTCTGCTTACCTCTGCGAGTTAGTGGCACGATAGTTAGTTGATTTTTATAAGATATCTTTAATTTATTGCTTGGTTTTTAGTATTTACTCATGGATATAATAAAAATATCAACTACATAGTTGTTTTATTAAAATTAAACACTTGAATAATCCACATTATCGAGTTTTATTTTTATTAACGACTAGTTTCGAAAACTAGACAAATCGTAAATTCAGATAGAACAATAATTAATAATATACTGTTTTAAAATACGTCACTATTATTATCAATGTTTCCTTTTACAAAAAATGTTGTTCCTTAACCCCCCTACCTATATTTATTAACCTATATATACACTTAAATAAATTTTTATTCGTTAGTTTTAATTTGTACCAGAAGATAAAAACAATTATCGTTTTCGAAACTAGTCGTAAATAAAAATAAAACTCGATAAAGTGGATTATTCAAGTGTTTAATTTTAATAAAATAATCATGTCATTCCACAAAGTTAATGCCGAATCAATAAATAATACATAGCTGTTTATAAATAAATTTTATTTTACCATTTTACCAGCGACTGGTTTCGTCGTAGCCGACATCATCAGACTGGTGACTATGTCGGTTACGTCGAAACTTGGTTGCTGGTCAAATAAAATAATTTATGTGGAAAAAATATAAAGTTGTTATTTTATTATAAAATATGCAGTTCCATCAAGAAATATCAATACAAAACTTAAATTAATGCAATTAGACTTAGGGTTTTTTGGCTGTCTAAAATTTATCAGATTGTATTCGATATACATTCATATCTTGAGGTAACTGGTATTCTAATAACATTTAAAAGTATCCACGATTGTTACAAATATCAATGTCCGAGTATACCTTTATTAGTTCGTGAACTTGCGTTGAAAATATGTGCATTATTGTGTGCATATTATGTAAAGATAGTTTATGTTGGTAAACAAAATGTGCATGATGTCTATGATATGCTGTAATAAAAATTCATGACTCGCCTTGGAAGTTTCAGCATGTCCTGAACTGTGCATTTGAAAGTTGGGAACATTGTTTTATCCCGACGTACGTACATAGGGGTGGAAGTGCCCCGTCCCTTGCTATAATACAATTCTTGGAAACTCAAATTCCTTTCAAATGGAATTTCTCTGTTATCCAGAGGAAATCATATTGAAGTGTTCTCTCTCTTACTTTCGTTTGTTTATGTTTGAATCGTAACACACTCACTCCCTCTGTTTCGAATATTAAGGTAATAAAAACATCCCTGTATTTTATATATGGTATTGAGGCTTTAATGGTCAGTCGGAGTAAGTCCATGAATGCAATTTCATTTAAATGTGATATCTACAACATTTTGAAAGTATCCAAATACTTGTTCATTAATCTAAATTATCTCCAATTATAAGAGTTATTTATAATATAATTTTTGACATCTCAACATAGATGAAAAAGAATATGGAAGTCTGGGCATTTACAGGGAGAAACTCTTACAATGTTCTGTACTCTTACATACTCAGAGTTTCTGCTCGATGAAAAGCTTCTTTTATCTCACCAATAGATGTCTCTAGTAAAATTCTATTGATTTTAGTACTTTGTTTCGAAATTGTTTATAAAGAGTTTCTAAGAATTTAAGAAGTGTGGTCTAAGAATTTGAGTACTGCAGACGACAACTTTTGAGCTACAAATGTTGTCGTCCAGAGTGAACAAACTCGCAGCGCAATGCTTAATAAAAGCAACATTTAGGAGTTTTTTTCCCATTTTTAAAATCACATTTTCATATGGTGTACGGAGTGCGTGGGAGTTTTTGGTATCATAAGGGAAAGGTTATTAACTATAACCTACCATAACTATGAGTATTTCAATGTTTTAGAATTAGTACATTAACCCTGATGATGACAAGGTTCTTGTCGAAATCGGTTGGAAAAAGTGTACGTTTAAAAAGTGGTAAAAACAAGGGTTTATTTTATAAAGTTTAAAAATGTGCCACAAAGTATCTGCTAAAAACATTCAAGAAAAAAATATTTATAGTAATTTTAAAACAACGTTACATTTGAATTATTAAATGGAAAATTACAAAGTTAGCGCTTTCAAATATAAATTATAGAATATTACTGTGTCCGATGGATAAATAATAATAAATTGATGACATCCCTACTTGGCTATACTATACTATATCTTCATATAAACATTTTATATCCGTCTATAATCAACGAATTGGATTATAAACCAATTTAGACCACTATGATGTAATGATATTAGTGACTGAAGTAAATCTTTCAATATGTTAAAAGTATGAATTTAAATTTAAGACAACGAAAATTGACACTAAGCTTATTGACTTCTGAACCCTTCACATTTAGAATGAAATATTCGCTAGACTAATGTATTTTTTCGTCTTCCTAATGAACGAGTTTTCTCAAAATATGTTAATACATCGAGGATATTCTGTTGAAAGAAAATTCGCATCCACAAAATTATACAGGAGACGTTTTTCCCAAAGAAATTCAATGGTAATTTAAATTTTATGTATTTTTTATACCGTAATGTATTGGAAACTCATCTTTATTTATACGATGACTGTGGCATCACCTTTCAAATATCCCCAAATATTTTTACCAAATTTTCACCTTCTATATTATTCGTATTTTTTCTGTATTGTTCATGTGGGGTTTTTAGAATAATAAAAAGTGATCGAATTTAAATTATTTTGAAGATGTATAAATATAGGAGTATAAAAATCAGTGTACGAAAATGTTGGTTTTAACTCTCGATGAATTGTTATTAGGATAATATAAGAAATAAGAAGGTTTAATTGAATAAAGCAATAGATTGCTTTACCATTATTTAGGCTGACTGATCTAGACTTTAAAAGGTTTAGTAAATTTTCAACGAAATGAAAAACGGCTTTCATATGCAACTCTGCTATGTTACAAATCGTTTTTTTCTAATAAGTTTGTTCATATGTTTTTTCAGAAAGATATGAAAGTGTTTTAATTTTAAAAATTAAATATTTGTTTATATAATACCTCGTAACGAGTTTTATTTCATTACGCACGACTTGTTTCGAAAACTTCAATTGTTTTCGAAACTAGTCGTAGAAATAAAATTGTATTATACAACTGTTTAATATTTTTTTTTAATTATCAACATGTTATTCCACTGATGCTGAAACAATAAATAATAAATGTGATTTAATAACATCATTATACTTCTTTCAACTGAAATTCCAAGAAATGGTATTTAAAAATACCCGCTGGCTTTTTTATATTTTAATATGTGATTAAAATACCTGAAAATAATGACAATTTATATTTTTTAAGGACAACAAAAAGGATGGTAACGACCCTTAGCAGTGACTACAACGACCTAGATAACATGGGTAGAATTGGTGGATGTCACACGTGTGTTAAATGATCATTTAAACCGGCCTTAAACATCCCTATAAATGCCCAGACTTCCATATTCTTCTTCATTTATGTTGAGATATCAAAAAAATGTGTAAATAATTCTGAAAAAAAGATAAAATGTATGTTTTACTTATTTATTTACTTATTTTTATTTATTTCTTCATGTACAGAAAAGAAAAAACTACATTGGCCGACTTATTGCCAAAAAGCAATATCTTTCAATCAACTTAAAACATACTAGTGATATTGATCAAAACGTTAGATACCATATAAGTATGGCTGTTTGCAATCAGAGAGTTTTGTTAGTATTTGAATATTTAAAAAAAAACATCAATTACAAAATTGATGATAATAAGGGAGGCAAAGAAAAGGGGGAGTTTATAGAAGGAGGTAGAAGGAAAAACTAAGGGAGGAAGTTGGATGGACAGTTAGGATTCTAATGATAAATAGGAATATCTCAGACGTTTCTTAAAAGTTATTAGTGAAGGTGATTTTTTTACAAAAAGAGGTAATTCATTACATAGTCTGGCTGATTGTACAGAGAAAGAATGATCTCTTATGATCTCAAGTTTGTCTTACCTTGAAGGTTTTCAGGTTATCCACGACGCAGGCTAGTAGAGCATCTCTTCCCACTGAAACGGTGACATTCGGAATAGGCTCCGCAAACCGCGGGAACTGCGATTCTGCAAACAAAATCACATCCCTTATTCAAATTGCGAATATGGAAATAAAGGTTTTTTTTCATTCTATATCGGCTGAAAGATCCCTATCAGATTGAAATACGACCTGAAAATATTATCTCACATACTTAAAGACGTATTTTTGTTAAAAATACTGAACATTACATACGTTTTTATGTGCTTTAATACGTATAAAATTATGCTGTATTATAGACATTATTTTTACTTCAAGTGCGAATACTTCAAGATACATCAATAATTCATTCAAGATTTTAAATGGGTCATTTCTAACATTAATGTTTTTATTTTTCACTTTAATTTTACTTGGTAAATAACACTTTTTCTTAAAATTTATTCAAGTACGTATTTTCATCCATTGAATGGGTGTGGCAATAACATTTAAGAAACAGTGACATTTACCAAGCAAAATGGAATTAATTTTTTTTTAAATACTGACTTTAAAATGACTGCCAAATTGGTACACTTAACCTCAATTTTATTTTAATAAGTTAAACAAAAAAGCAGTATACAATATCAATATTTTATTAAAGGTATAATACAATATCAGTATTTTCGCACTAACCTCATACAAAAAATACTTTTAAAAATTATAAAATAAAAAATAATATGAGGCGAATGTCACAGTTAATAGAAGTGGAATAAGACCGAGAAAAACTTGACACAATCAATTATTTTAGATATTTGAAATAAGACAAGTCAATAGTTGGATGAATCTAAAGCTATGTTATATGAGGAGTTACACGAATGAAGAACGTACGAAATGAACATCGTTTGACTTTATGAGTGGTGTGGTGTTCTATTCTCTCTGCCTATCCCTGCGAAAAGCAACGTGATGGTGAGTTAGAAAGTATGTGTTAAAATATGTTAAGTATGTTTATTGTTTTATTCAATAAAAATACTGAAAAAGAAATGTGGTGCATAGGGCACCGAAATAATCAGCGGGTATGTATGAGGAGATGTATGAATGTGGAGCAGGCAATAATGTTTGCAGAGACATATTGGTAAGTCATTCTGTTCTCTCTGCCTATCCTTGCAGAGAAACGGCGTATTAGTTAGTTAGTAAGTTTGTTATTTAATATTATTTTCCAAAATTTATGATGAAATCGAACAACTCATAGAATAGAGTTTATTTTCACCTTTGTTTTTATTTCCTTTGTGGTCAAGCGGAGAGGCGGCCTTTTTATTGTAATCTTTGTATGATTCACTTCACGTTATTCTTCTCACGCTTTTACGAACTTTCATGATGTATTATTTGAAGTTCAAGATCTAACGTCACGCGTATATTGTGTCTAAGAGAAAATTGTAATCTAATGTCAACTCTCCTGACCCCAACTGTCACTCACTGCCGGAAGAAGGATAACGTGTAAAATATGTATGTGTATGTGTAAACAAGGATCACCGACGTAAGTTTTTCAAGGAATATTCATATGACACCCACGTGGTTTTCTGGGTCCCTTAGCTATAGACTAATACTAAGAAGGGTGTGGTTCCTCGAGCGCCCGACACGGCTGCTGAGAGAACCACGCTCCATCATTTATTTGATTTTCTCCGAACATTTACATCTCAAGTCTACAATTTTTTACTCATCTATAAATATTGTGATTGGTGTTAACTTGAAATGGTTTAAAGTTATAATTTTATAAAGGTTAGCTGTCAACTGATGAAAGTGCATCAATAATATCATTGCGTCGTTCAATATAGCAATGCTGGTCTAAACGGTGTAGTGTATTTCTAAGAATCTGTGCCGAATGAACACATGTGGCAAATTGGCGTTAAAAAGTGCTTTGTGTTCGTCCCTTAAGGGTACTTTACGACCATAGTGTATTTATCCGAAACCCCTAACTTCTCGGGGATATATGACTGCAATAAAAATGTGCAAAGACAATACCAATCTGAGAACATGTGCTAAAACGGTTAAATTTTATGAAATCGAACTACAAACTTAAATACCTCAATTGGCCAGCTCCCATTTGTATGAAAGCGAAAGCGGAAAACCCCAGAGACAAAACCATCATGTCGGATCACGGAAGGGCGGCAAAAGAGGATAAAAGTGAAGTCCCGTTTGAACTGTGCCAGTCTGGAAGTTGGATGTTGGCCATCCACAATGACGAGGAGATCAACAAGCTGCCCTCCAGCGTGACGACCATCGCTCAGGAATGCGTCCTGCCCAACACCTTGGCCATTCTCCAGCCCACGGGATCAAGAGGAAGGCGTTTTAATTTGTCGGCTCATCTTTTCCCCGCTCCAGACTCGACAGCCCGAGATCGATTGACGACGTTTTAATCCATCATTATCATCATCATCTTATTATTATTATTATTATTATAATTATTATCCATGTCTTTATAAGCGCCCTTGAGGTAGTATTTTACGAAAATGGCGCTATACAAATTATCCAAATTATTTTTATTATTATAATACGTGATTAGACAAGCGATCACTCCACTATACAGGGTTAATGAATTTCTGCAATGTACTCGTACTTAAACTGTTTTAGGTTTACTAAAATTAAACATTGTTTTCGTTTTATTTATTATTTCCTTTCCTTAACCCTACACCGTTAAGAGTTTAAACTTATTACAATATTAAGACAAATCGTGGCCATTCATTTTCTCCATAATAACCTTGAATCGTTTCACTAATTTCTCTTAACCCCGCAACAGTTAATCCAGGGATAGCCAACCGTGAATAAATCATATATAAATTGATAAAAACAAAAAAAACTGTTATTTAAATGTTTGACAACAAACATGTTTTTTTTTTAAATATGTATTTAGACATACCCAACCTTTTGGTTATATCAAAATCCATTTCTTCCATTCAATTGTTCACAAATCTAGAATTCTCCAGAAAGGAGTTATTTTTTTTACATTTTTGACAAATAAAATGTCCCAAGTGGAGAAAACCAGATTTGTGAACGAGGATTTCGACACAACCAAAATGTTGTGAATAAAACACCTGGATACATTTTAAGCTTCATTAAAATAGACAATATTTTTTCAGTCTTCTCATATATAAAATAATTCGGGAAAGATCTTACATATATATTTTTATAGAAAATAGATCTCTGCTAACTTAAAACTTACTCAAAAAAACCATAGATTTTACCGCAAACTCACATATGATGCATCGTGTGAATTGTATTGTATGTATTCAATCAATTAGTGTTAGTGTGTACTGTAATTTATTTACCTGAAAACATCTAATATCTAATACAAATAAAAAAAAACGCTAATATTAATAATAACCAAAATAATCTTGTGGCGAATTTGTAATTTTCGTGTAAAAAGAATACCCATCTTGAAAAACCCTTAATTCACATTTTTTGACATCCCAATATGGATGAAGAAGAATATGAAAATCTGGGTATTAACAAGGCTTAGGAGCTGTCGCAGCATTCGCCGTTCTACCCATGATTGACAACCACACTACTGAGATTTTGTAAACTTCTATATACATATATGATCAATCTCATAACACAGTAAATGTGAGTTCACAATAGCCATCTTTGTTGGATTGAGAAAGCTTTTATTTAGCAGATACCCTTTTTTGTATGGATGTCTGTGATAGGTCATAAGCTTTGTTAATACCCAGACATCCGTATTCTTGTTCATCTTTATTATTTATTGATTCGGCATTAATTGAATCTCATTATATATCTCTATAAAATATAATTAAAATCTTAGAATTTATCTTATTCTTAACCCCCCACCCCCCACCCCCTTCTCTATATTTATTACCCTATCAACCTGTACATATACCCCTTAATATGTTTTGCTCGTTTGTTTTAATTTTCACCTGTAGATGAAAACATCTGTAAGTTTTCGAAACTAGTCGTGTATAGTAAAAATAAAACTCATTAGGTAATTTATTACAAGTGTTTAATAATCGTTTATGTTTACATGTTTAAAAAAATGTTAAAACTCCCAAGTGTTGAAAATTCAGATTTCTGAACAAGTTGGGCACACTCAAAATGTTGTGAGCCCTATATTAATTTATTTATAAAAATAACCATTATTTATTTTAGCGTAGGGACACCCCTGAAATTCTATTCGGTCCCAGATTGATCGGGAATGTCAAATTATTTGCGTTTTCAACAATCATAATCGTTACCTGTTTAGAATTCCCAACCTTTACAATTTCACCAAGAATTTTGAGTATTTCATAATTGTACCGCGAAGCATTATTTTTTTCCGTATAAATTGTGTATCATTAATCAAATTTGTTTGATGTTTTAAATTAATTACAACCCTTGGTAATTAGTTTAGCGGAGGTTAATTTTAACCGGATGTAAATCTGTTTTATAACAATGTGAAGCCTCTGAGGGGTGGGGGAGGTTTTGATACGAATTTAAAATTAATCTTATTTACGGCGAGAGGTAGAATAAAAAAAATAAATCTGCGTAGGTGGAAAGAACAATCTAATAAAAAATTGTTATAGTTAATGAGATATTTAAAATATTCTTATTATACTTGTATTTATTTTAATTGGCAGTGACAGGGATATTAAAAGCTATATTATTTATATTTAAAGCACTAACTTTGTTCTTTTCCATTTTTAAATAAAAGTATTAATCAGTCTTGAAAAAGAAACGGTTGGTTTCGAAGCCGGTAGGCATTATAATTAAGTTATGATAAAATATTTATTGTAATTTTAAAACAAAGTTATATTTATAAAATAATATTGAAAGCTATTAATTGTTAATTTATAGTTAAAACGGGACACAATTTCGTTTCACATTCTCAATTAATTTCGCAACTGAAAAAAAAATGCTTTGCGAGAGAAGGTCTGTCAGGAAGTCTAGATGCTTCTGTATCAGATCTGGGAATGCGGTGGAACAGCTTTCAATTTATTCTTAAAATATATTTATTTTAATATCAAAGTGTGATTTATTTAATGATGTAACGACTTATTTTAAGGAAGTCATTACTTCTTGAGTTATTTGAATTTTTACATTTAAAGGTTAGTACACAAATTTAAGAAGAATCTATTATTACTGTGTGTTTTTAACAATAAAATACAACTTAATACACTAATAAATAACCTGTTTTTGATTTAACAATTAATACAAAAATTAAAATGGAGTTCTACAAATTAAACGCCAAATCAGTATATAAACTGAAATGGTTGTTTGAAAATTTAATACATGGCGTTTTTATCATCTTTCCAATCTCAAGAAAATAAAATTGAAAGACTCAGAGTTATAGAGTTTGGTTCTGCAGTAAGTACCCTGGCAGTTCATTAAATACATGTTTGTTTAGAATTCCCGAAGCGCATTTTCTGTTTGGCAAACATCTCAAGTCGAGGGTTTTTCAAATTGGATATTCTTTGGTACGTGAAAACCACGAATTCATCTCGGGACCTTTTTTGTAATCACGAAAATATGAGCGCTTATTTTTAGTATAATATTTGGGACGGAATGTTTGTGGGTAGATCAAATATAATACATTAATACATTTATTGAATTTAGTATAAACATTTTGTCCGCCTCCGCAGTGTAATGGTCAGAACGCTCGGCTACCGTACTGAAGGTCCCGGGTTCGATTCCCAGGGAGGGTCAAATAAATATAAGTGTGTTAAGTAGTTATATACTAATATTATTAACATTTTTGTAAAAAATAAATAAGTAAATATATGTGATATTTTTCACTCCAATATTTATTCAATATTACCCTGGATTTATTCAATAATACCTGTAGCGTGGGGCTGATCACCTTTCATTCATGTGTTAACGATCAAGATGAAACTGTGTTAAATGATGCAGTGCCCTATGCACCGTTGGGTGCGGATAAGGGTTGGAAGAAGAATATACTTTCTTTCACGGTAATGCCTGGAAAGTATATACCGTAAAAATGGGAAGTTCAATGTATAAGGCTGGCTATTTGGTATAAGTCTCTGTATACGAGGGGTGATGCGAGTATGAAAGGGCCTATTGTTGGGCCTTTATTACGCATAGTAATAAACCTCGCAGTTATATCACGAATGCGCGAAAACTTAATTATTTTTATACGACCCGGTGATTAATTAAATTTGGTGGGATTATAAAACACCACCTCAATGGATTAAACAGTTTAATGCTGCAGGACTTTTTAATTTCTATCTGAAAATTAAAAAACATCTTGACTTTATCCCAAGGATCGATTGCAAACGGAAGATAAAATTTTTACCACGTCACATCGTTTTCTTTCTAACTTTTCTGATAAAATTCTACAAAAATAAGTAAAATAAATTAATTTTTCTAGAATGTTTTTTGCATATACTTTGTGGCACATTATTAAATAAAACAACTTTGTTTTAACCACTTTTTATTGGTACACTTTATCCAACCGGTTTCTTAAGGCTTAAGGTTCTTGTCGAAACCGGTTGGATAAAGTGTACAAAAAAAAGTGGTTGAAACAAAGTTGTTTTATTTTATAAAGTTTAAATAAAATTACATCTCAATATAGATGAAGGCGAATATGAGAGTATCGGTATTTACAGGTATGTTAACGCTTATCCGCACCTAATGGTGCAAAGGGCACTGCATCGTATAGACGTATTGTAATCTTGATTTTCACTTGCATAAAGGCAAGTTGATCACTCCTGCCTTTTAGGGATCAGTCCAGGGAAATGTTAGATAAACAATAATATAAAATATATATAAAAACCCTTATCCGCACCCCAATGGTGCATAGGGCACTGCTTCATATTAACGCAATGTTATCTTGATCGTTTACACATGAAGGAAAGGTGATCAGCCCTCCGCTTCAGGTACCAGTCGAGGGTAATATTGAATAAATATTAAAGTGAAAAAATCACTTATATTTATTTGACCCCCCCTGGGAATTGAACCTGGGAATTGAATTGAAATAGATAAACAATGAAGTGTAAAATCACTAACATGTATTTTCACCCCCCCTGAGAATGGAACCCGGGACCTCCAGCTCGGTAGATAAACACCCTTACACAGAATTGGTCAGATTAAATAGTTATTTTCTTACTCAGAAAATAAGACAAATAAATGAACTATGTGACAAACTTATTGATATAATATATTGAATCCATTGCATCTATTGTACTGTATCATTGTTTCTATTGCATCTGTATCGTATTGCATCAATTGTATTGTACTGTATCTATTGTATTTTGAACTTACTGATTGTATTGTATTGTTTTAAAAGATTACCCTTATTCATTTATTATTTACTTTCCACATTCACAATCATTGTGAAAATATAAAATCTGAACATACTATAATTTTTTTACCTAAAAGACTAGGGGAATTTTTCATTAATTGATTCGGCAGTCACTTTGTGGTAAAATCTATCCATTTTTATTTTAAGTTACACTATAATTTAGACATACCTTCACATACGATGTTTGAAAATGATGCGGAATGCATCGAAACACGTGTAACAATAGATTTTAAGAAATAGTGGTATTTGCTAAGTAAATCTTAAATTAAGCATAGGAGAATTCTCTTATGTAACTAATACATATCATTAAAAATAAGTGGTATTACACAAAGTGAAAGACGAATGATAAAGAGAGTGTTTTTATATTATTATATTTTACCATCTTCTCTTCTTCTAACCCTTATCCACACTCAATGGTACACAGGACACGACATCGTATTGATGTTATCTTGATCGTTAGTTACACAAAGGCAATGTGATCACTCCTTCACTTCAGGGACCAGTCCAGGTTAATATTATAAATATATGTTAGAGTATAAATCAGTAATATTTATATCCACCCTCCCCCTGGGAATCGAGCCCGGGACCTCCAGTAAGGTAGCTAAACACGCTAACTATTACATCATGGAAGCGAAAACACAAAGTTACAAAGCTTTTAATATACAAAACAAATATGCATGTCTAGCTGCAAAATGATCGATCAGCTAAGATCAATCCCTGGATATTGGAATCTGGAATTGGTTGATCTGGACACAGGACGAATTTCATTGAACTGCAATTTAGCGACGTCATTACTGCTCTCGTCCTCGCATTCCGATGATTCAATCGGATTTGCCTTTTCCATTTAAGACATTGTGATTCTCAATTCGATTGGCGTGTGCAATCGTCAACAAAGCTCGGGGTGAATTGTCGGAATTGTGCGGTCCAGATCTGCACACGGATTGCTTCTAACATGGACATTCGTGTGATGGATGTTCTAGAGGAGATAAACCTGATAATTGTTTATATCTGCAGAAAAAAATTGACAATTGAGAAATATTGCTGTGTGAAATAAATCATAAAAGATATGTGTGCTTTCTAACTAACACACGAGCACGTCGCTTCCGCAGGGGTAGGCATAGAAAATAGAACGCCGCATCATTCCTCCAACAACAATCCTCAAAACTTACACATTCGTGCATTTCTCCGATTCCGCGGCTTCACATGTTAGCTAATGCTTTTGAAAGTATAGATTTATTTGACATATTATTATCCACCTTGAAGTCTGTACCTTCTCAGCATTTCTTCTCCATGTTATAATGGATAAATTTAAACGTTGTGTTTCACTCTCTCTCGCTGCTCGCCGATAGTGTGTGAAGGAGACGTGTATTTACCAGTGCTTACTATCTGTTATTTTATTATTATTTTATGTTTAAGACTTTTTGTTTCTCTATTAGTATATTCATTAGTGTATTTTTATATTAGATACTATTTATATTAGATGTATTATATTCAAGGCATTAGCCGTTCAAAAAATAAATCTCTTCATATATACCTTCCGATTATTACGACTTCTGAGCTGACCACATTCAAGCATTTAAAATATTTGATCATGGCATGTTTATCTCAGTCTTCATCAGCTCCTTATAACTAAATTGTCTCAAAAATTTGGTAATTATCTTTCTTTACTCATTTGATTCACATACATAAGCCATCTCAACACAACTTTCCGAATTTAATCGATAATACTTATCTCAGACTTACTTTTTTTCCTTATTTCAGAGCTCGAATACCTATCACTCATCACTTTTTCCGCACATTTGTCGGAGAGATCGCATTTCAAATGCATTCAGTCTATAATGGCTATCTTCAATTCGAAAAGCACAATTTCTTTAGTTTTACAGTTAGTGACCGAATCAAAGTGATGTATTATATATTAATACAAATTTTTGTTTATGAATTAAACACCGATTTTTAGAGTCTAATAATCGTATTTTATTGTTAAAAACACAAAAATAGAATTTGTGACAATTGTTTCGCCTTGTTATGGCATTTTCATTAACCTACATTAGTATGAAAATGCCGTAACAAGGCGAAACAATTGTCACAAACTTTATTTAAATTGTTTTTAATACAATAAAATTGGTGTTTGATATTAACATTTGATATTATATTAAAATTAAACACTTGAATAATCCACTTTATCGAGTTTTATTTTTATTTACGACTAGTTTCGAAAACGACAGTTGTTTTCATCTCCATTTTTTTTGTGGATTTTCAAGTGTTTAATTTTAATAAAATAATTATGTCATTCCACAAAGTTAATGCCGAATCAATAAATAATAACATTTAATATATTATATTAATTGAATAGCAGTTCTGCAAATTAAACGCCAAATCTATAAATAAACAAATTTTATTTTATTTATTGTTTCGGCATTAACTTTGTGGTAAGACATGTTACAATGATTAAAGACAACACTTGTTTTTTACCAATTGAGTTTTATTATAGACTACATGTTTCAGAAGTTAAACTTCCATCATTCAGGTCTGTATAATAACTAAAATATAAAATATAAAATTGTTTTATAAAACCATTTTATATTTTATATTTTAGTTATTATACAGACCTGAATGATGGAAGTTTAAATTCTGAAACATGTAGTCTATAATAAAACTCAAGTGGTAAAAAACAAGTGTTTTCTTTAACCATTGAAACAAATTTTAGTGCTACCACCTAAGATTAAGAATGTTAGTTTTTTTTTTAAATTATTTTCAAAAAAAAGGTTATACCTTATGTGCATTTGCAGTCAAAGTTGTGTGACCTTATCAGGATCCCAATTTAAAATATGCAAGGAAAACAGAATGCAGCATAATACTTGCGACACGGTCCTTAAGATTTCAAAGTTTTGATTGGATGACTCGTGTTAGCACGGGAGTGTGACGTCACATGTGTGCATTACTTTATATGCATAGCAAGATAATATCCTTTCAAATTGGTATAACTTCATTCAGGCGTCGCGGGAAATTAGGATGAAAAAGTTTGCTAAACTCATCTGAAAACAACGGTCACATAATCAAATTCGATCATTATTTTTACAGATTTCGTGAATTGATTATATTATACGTCCACCTCCGTAGTGTAATGGTCAGCATGCTCGGCTACCGTCCTGGAGGTCCTGGGTTCGATTCCCAAGCGGGGTCAAATAAATATTGACTGTTTTGTTTCACTGTTATATATATTCAATATTACCCTGGACTGGTTGGTACCTGAAGCGGAGGGTTTCACCTCTCCTTCATGTGTAAACGATCAAGATAACACTGCGTTTATATGACGCAGTGCCCTATGTACCATTGGGTGCGAATAAGGATTTAACTTTTTTTTTAAACTTACATTATACAACTAACTAACTAACGTCCGCCTCCTTTGTGTAATGGTCTGCATTCTTGGCTGCCGTACTGGAGGTTCCGGGTTCGATTCCCATAGGGGGGTCTAATAAATAGAAGTGGTTTTTTCACTGTAATATTTATTCAATATTACCCTGGACTGGTACCTGAAGTGGAGGGCTGATCACCTTTCCTTCGTGTGTTAACGATCAAGATAACACTGCGTTTATATGATGCAGTGCCCTATGCACCATTGGGGTGCGGATAAGGGGCTTGAATAGTGCATAGGGCACAGCACCATATAAACACAGTGTTATCTTGATCGTTTATAGTAGTTATATAACATTCCTAATTTTGATTGATTATCAAAACAATTGAGCCAATTTCACTATGGTAACAATGGATAATATGAGATAATGGAGAAATAGGTAGATTCATATATTTCACATTAAATTCAGATGATTATTAATTGACCAATACAACTGAGTGATAATTGAATTATGTCCATTTCAATGGGCTAGAAATTCAATTATAAAATGGAGGCATCGATTTTCATATTTTCTATTATTCTATCGAAATGATAAACCGTCTTGTTTAGACAAATAATAATGACGAATGAAAATTATGCATAAATTGTTCAAATTATTTAAAAAAACACTTTTTTTACCACTTGAATTTATTTATGACAACATGTTTCGGAAGCTAAACATCCCTCTTAGGTCTAAATGTAAACTTAAACATAATATTATTTTTTGACATCTCATCAAAGATGAAGAAGAATATGGAAGTCTGGGCATTTACGGGGCTTACGACCGTCATAGGCTGGTTTAAGTGATCACTTTACACACGTGTAACATTCACCAATTCTACCCATTATTGACAACCACACTACTCAAATTCTTGGAAGTTCATATATATGAACCAATTTATCAACAAGTATTTGGACACACTCAAAATGTTGTAATTAAACATAATAAATAATGTCCGCCTCCGTAGTGTAATGGTCAGCACGCTCGGCTACCGTTCTGGAGGTCCCGGGTTCGATTCCCAAGGGGGGTAAAATAATATTTATTCAATATTACCATGGACTGGTACCTGAAGCGGAGGGCTGATCACCCTTCCTTCATGTGTAAACGATCAAAATAACACTACGTTTATATGACACAGTGCCCTATGCACCATTGGGGTGCGGATAAGGGTTTTATTATTATTATTAAATAATATACTGTTATATAAATAAGGAGAGGGGTAAGTTAAGGGGAGCGGGGATAAGTTAAGTTAGTAAACTAGTTGTCATAAATAAACTCAAGTGGTAAAAAAAAAGTGTTTACTTTAATAATTTCTACATGTCTTACCACAAAGTAAATGCTGTAACAGTAAATAAAGCATAAATTGTTTATTTCATTTTTATTATTTATGAACTCTAAAATACATAAATGAAAATGAATTTGGAAGTATGGGTATTTACAGAGTTTGTGACCTGTCATCATCAGGTTAAATGCCGACATAAATAACCCCCTTATTTAGAGATAAACAATTATAACGATAGATAGTAAAACATTGCACGATCAGGTATGGCAAATACTTGAAAGTGGTCAGGTTAGGAGTCGTAACAATCGGCGGGTATGTATGAGGAGATGCATGAACGTGGAAGGGGCGAAGAATGTTTGCAAAGACAGAGTGGTGTGGCGTTCTATTCTCTCTGCCTACCCCTGCGGGGAAGCGGCGTGATAGTTAGTTAGTTAGTTAATTGTGAATAAATTGTTCATTTGATTTTTCTTATTTACAAACTCTAAAATACATAAATGAAGATGAATATGGAAGTCTGGGTATTTACAGGGCTTACGACCGGTCATAGGTTGTTTAATTGATCACTTTTTTATGAGGTCAATGGATCTTGCATCTCTTATGTCACTGCGACCATATTAGGTATATTGTGACCTCTCTCTCTGTTTTATATATAGCTCACTCTCAAGACCTCCGTGAATCATGTAGCTCACAACCTGTCTTGGTGGTAAGAGCTTCAGCTTCTTGGAGTCCAGTAGTGGTCTTCCAAGGATGTGACTTCGGTTGCGAGTGAGTGCGTCACAGTTATAGAGAATGAGTGAACTCTTTACACACGTGTATTCCTAAGTAACTTCTAAGTAAAGAAAACCCAGATATGTAAACAAGTATTTGGATACACTCAAAATGTTTTAAATGAAAATAACTTGTAAAATTACAAGCTTATTATAACTAATATCTTTAGTTACTTTATTAGTAATTTGCAACAAGCAAAAAATCCATAATTCTTATGAATTACGTGAAATTATAATAACTTTAATCATAAAGAGGAACTCTTCAAACATGTTCGAACCCTCATCCGCACACAATGATGCATAAGGCACTGGATTATAAAAATATAATTTTGATCCTTAACACATGAAGGAAAGAGTAAACTCACTCACAATTCGGAATAGGCCTTAAAACTTATAGAGTTGGAGCTTAAGAAGAACATGATAATCGGTGTTGCATAAGCTGTAGCTAGATTTCGAAGTCACTTGGACGTTAGGGTATTTAAAAAAAAATCTAATCCCTCTCAATTATATTTTGTATATTAAAAGCATTGATAAATTTGTGGTAGTTATGGTAATAAAACACTCCCCTTACCATCCATTGTTTACTTTGTGTAATACCACTTTTTTAAACACTTATTTGTGACTACAGGTTTCGGAAAATCATTCCATCGTCAGGTCATTAAAATTAAAATTAAATCACGATTTGACATTTGTATAGAAATAAAAAAATTAATATATAATTACTCACCGTGAGTGAGTGGTTATATACTAATTTTATTAACATTTTTGTAAAAAAATAAATAACTAAAAATGACTAACCACAAAGTAAATGCTTTAAATATTAATAATATTGAGAATAAAAAAAATAATTTATTGCATTAAAAGCAACGCAGGAAACCCTTTTTGAAATGTAAAATGTACGTTATTGTATGTAATTGTAAAATGTAATATGTGGCTTGTACGTACATTTAACATGGTAAAAAAAATCTCTCACAATTTTACATAAATAAGTTTTAAGTCTTGAATGTTTTCCGCAGATACTTTGTGGGACATTTTCTAAACCTTTTTATCTATAAAATTTAACCTACCGGTTTCGACAATTTCGGTTTCTACATTTTTTTTGGATTTTTACGGAGTGTGTGGAAGTTTTTGGTGAGTGTTAAAATGTTTTTGAATTAAATAATCCCTGATGATGACAAGATTCTTGTCTAAACCGGTAGGTTAAATTGTATTAATAAAAAAATGGTGAAAACAAAGTTAATTAATTTTATAACGTTCTAAGTGCCCTGATCATATACCTATCGATAAAGCTTCACGATTGAGTGCCCTGATGATAAAATCGGTAATTTTAAACTGATTTGGTGCCTCGACGATGTATCGGTAAAACCACACGAGTGCCCTAATGGTCATTTCGGTAATACCAATCACGCGCCCTGGCGATCTATGTTATCGGTAATATTGATTAAGTTCCTAGCAAAGTAGTCATAAATCGGCAGTTAGTAAGTTACCCGTCACTAAAAAATAGCAACTCCGTCGGATTCCGCTCTTTTATGTTTTTTTTTGCCTTTGGCTACCACGCTAGAGGTCCTGGGTTCTAATATCAGAGATTTTTAAACTCTTATATTTACTTATTATCACTCTGGATAGCTACCTTTATTAAAAAAATAAAGCCGAAAATTTAACCTTACCTTAAATGTAAGATTTATCATCTTGCCTTCATGTAATTAACGATAAAGAAAAACGCTGCGACGATAACATGCAGTGCCCTATGCATCATAATATGCTGATAAGGATTTATGATCTTTGGATTTTAATAGATATTTTATGCAGTAAGTTCATCTTGTATTTCATTTTATAATAATTGTGTCATAAATCACATTTCCTTTAATTCTTCTTCTTGTATTAATTCTAACCCGCACTCAATGGAGCATAGGGTACTGCATTTTATTGGTTATTGTGTTATTTTGATCGTTAATTGCTTGAAGGCGAGATGATCAGTCCTGCGCTTCTTTTACCAGTCTTGGGTAATATTAACAAATATGAGAATGAGAAACATTCGTATTTATTTTTGCCTCCCTTTGAATCGGAACCCTGACCTCTAGCATAGTTGCAAAACGCGCTAACCACTACACATGGTGGCGGACTTCTATCGACGGTTAACATTAAGTCTATTGACTGGATTTAGATGTTTGTGTAAATTAATACCATTATACCATGCTTATAACGGTCACTTTGCTAATTTATTTCTATTTTTTATTTATTTATCAACAGGTCACTTCTCCGCAGGGGTAGGCAGAGAGAATAGAACGCCACACTTTGTCTTCGCAATTTTTTTCGCCTCTTCCACATTCATGCATCTCCTGATGCATACCCGCCTCGCATATTATTTCGACTCCTAACCTGACCCCTTTTAAGTATTTGACATACCTGATCGTGCCAAGTTTTTCTCGGTCTTCCTCTGCTCTTTTTTCCCAACTTCATTTGCCTCATAAATTTGTTTTACCGTTCTTTCCTCACTCATTCGTTCCACATGTCCAAACCATATTATTATTTATGAAATATATTATAAAAAATGTATTTACCATCAGCTGTAGTTATGATGACTAGACGCAGAAGAAGAGCCGTGATTCCAAAGCGAAGCGCACTTGTATCCAGAGCTTTCTTCATCTTCAATTATTCACTTACAACATTCATAAATTTACTAGTTCACATTGACTTATATGCACTATTTTTGAAAGACCCCCATTTCGAAAAATAAATTTTGAATGTTATTTTTATAGCGGCACTTTGAAAATAACTGCAATTTTATCATTTTTTAAAGTTTTATATCAACTGTTTTTTTTCATTAAAAAAATAATTCAGTAACTAAAAATCAAGTAAATTTTTCAAAAAACAATTTGATTTTACGATCGTTTTATATTATAATTGTGTAGAATTTGGCGATAATTTCGATTCTATTATGCATAATAAAGCACTAAATGAAGTCGATAAAATAACCAGCTAACTTTTGTTAATTGCAAAGCTGCGGTATTCGCTTGCGAGAATTGTCTTTCCGCGACGTAATTTTCAAACGATCGGCACACGCTCCCTCGCCGAGAGATGAAACGGGACTGGCTAGTGTTGGTGGTAGTTTTGATACAGACAATCAAGGAAATAAGGGATGGTAATCTGCGCATGTGCAAACTATGGCTCCTCCCACAATCTTAAAATGTAATCATATTATAGAATGAAATAAAAATGTACAAACAGCATTGAGTTAGCGAAGAACATACCCATTCTCGTAAATGTATTGTCGCGCTGGTAAAACTCATCCAATCCATAAAATCCTCATTTTACACGAATTTTTACAAAAAAAATGACACGGTATCTTACTATAAAGTTTATTTTTTTACAATATTATTATAATTTTTTATGAGTTACTGTCTTTGTGAAAGATCACCTTAAGGGCATTTTATAATTTTAACATGAAATCATATGATTTATAATAATTTTAACATAAACAGACATCAATAGCAAGGTAACGGAAAGGCAATTGAGATGGTATGGGCACATAGGACGCAGAGAACCTGAACATATTGTGAACCAGGCAATCGCCATGGATTTTCCTCGAAAGACATCTAGAGGAAGATCAAAGAAATCATGGATGCTGCAGAAAGAAAACATGATTCGAAGACCTAGGTGACGTTGCCTATGACAGGACCAACAACTCGAAGATGAGGAGATCTGACTGCATCAGTCTACAAAGACAATAAGTTGGGATTTTGAGTGTGTTAATAAATTAATTTAGCACAAAGGACGCAGAGAACCTGATCGTATTGTGGGGCAGGCAATCGCCATGGATCTTCCTCTAAAGACATCTCGAAAAAGACTAAAAAATTCATGGATGCTTCTGAAGGAAAACATGATTCAAGGGCATGGCCTAGGCGACGTTACCCACACAGATGGATTTAAAATCTAGGGACAAAAAGCCAGGAAGCTGAAGAAGATTTTGAGTGTGTCCAAATTTCAGTTCACAAATTCTAGATTTGCTCGATATTTCTTTGAATATATTTTTTATTGATATCTCAAGCATAGATGAAGAATAATATGGAAGTCTTATAGCGCTAACGACCTTTCATTAAGTGGTTTAAGTGATGATTTTATTCTCTGTGTAAAATCTACCACTCTTTCCACAATTGGCAACCACAGAATTTAGTGTTACTTCTTTGGCGAGGTTCATGGTTGAAATTGGAAAGTTTTTATGAGCCTTCATGCAATGGTATGTTGGATTCTTTTAATTTATAATCTCAACAATATTAAAAGCTTTTAGTCTTGTACTGATATTTCTTAGCGAAACTGCATTTATAATATTAAGCCTTAATAGTTTGTTCTACATTTATATTATTTCACCAATGAACCTGTTTCATTGTCACCGATATCATCAGACTTGTTGTAGATCATAACCAGTCGGTAACTGGTCAATTAAAATAAAATTGTAAAAAAAACTATACAGTTGAAGTTTTCTTATGAACAATGTTTTTAAGAAAAGGTTGGGTACATTTTCTTACTTATCATCAAATTTTTCGATACATTTTCAAATCATTTTTAAAAAATTTACTCCTAAATATAAATGTGATTACCCGACTATTTTGTGTGAGCTTAAGACTGCAAGAATTACCCTTGAAGTGTTCTTTGCTCCGGGTACAACACAAAGCGAGCCTCCTATAAGGGCGAACATTTCCATCCCCAAAACGGTTAAGGGCGGTATAAACACGTGTATCGGCGCTGAGAAAGCTCATTTCGCTCGTAACACTTTATGTATTACGCATATTTTTATCAATGTTGAGCACATTCCGCGAGGAAAGCATACAGTAAAGAGGGATTTGCAAAATCCGAGATAAATTCAAAGCTTATCTTATTGTTTGACTTTATTCATATCGTATCCGGAGCTGTAAAAAAATTCTCCGCACATTTTTACCGCTTTGCCAAAGCGATGTTTACCGGTCGGGTAATCCTATCCTTGAGGGTTGCCGAAAGGGGTGGGGGTAGGGGTAGGGAAAAAATATAGCGCCTGGAGACAAAGAAAATGGTTTATAGGCAGTCGCGGGCCCTGGAAAGGTCATTACGTCAGCCCTTAGGAAATATCGTCGCGACGCTCTCGGCGGCGTCTATCTGGGAGTCTTCACACACATTGTCTGATCGTTCACCTACTTTCACACATCTTCATCTCGTATCAGTGTTCTTTCTTTACTCATGCACAGGATGCTCTAATGATAAATGTAACAAATAACCACTTTACATTAAGCTAAAACAACTTACCTTACCTTATGTTATAAGTGCCGTCAAATTATTAAAAAAGTATCTTACTCATATGATTACTGAAAATTACTTTAAAACTTTGAAAGATACTTTATAAATTTATATTCATTGTCAATACGAGTATAATACTGTATTAACGAAACAACACTCTTATTTCTTTGATTTTTTGTGTATTTTTTTCAATTTATACAATTTGTATAAAAGGCATTTAATTTATTTTTATGAATGTTAATATAGTTTTTTCTAATCTGCAGAGAGATAATTGAAATATTTAGTTCCATAATATTTGAAATATCGTTGGAATTATGGTTAAAATAAGCTATAAACAATGAGTGTAAGTCCCTCTCCAAGCACAAAAACTTAGTTTTTTTTTAGAGAGGTACAGTGTAACTAGTATAAAATATGTAGTGATATCTAGTACATCAATTAAACTGTAATATTTTTAATAAAAATGTAACTTTGTTTTAAAATCACTATAAATATTTTATTATAACTTAATTATAATGTCTGCCGGTTTCGAAGCTAACCGCTTCTTTATCAAGACTGATTCATACTAAAGTTATAAATACTTTAGTATTAATCAGTCTTGATAAAGAAGCGGTTAGCTTCGAAACCTGTAGTCATTATAATTCAGTTATAATAAAATATTTATAGTTATTTTAAAACAAAGTTACATTTTAATTATAAAATGGAAAATTACAAAGTTAGTGCTACAAATATAAATATGTAATATTTTTGTGTAAATAAATAAAAATTTAAAAATACATGAATAAAAACATTCAAAAATGAGGAGACCCACCAAGCCACTATGTATTGAGAATGGATTTCTTTTTACACACACACATTGAACGATTTAAAAAAAAAACCTTAACGAAATATTTAAGTGGAAAAGCAGAAAAAACCTTTAATTTTTTACTAAAATCAACATACTTCCATTACCTTTATGTAAGGAATATTTAATACTTTACTTTTAAACGTGTTATTTCCATTAGTACTTGAACTAAAAATAAACATGAAGACATTAAATATTTGTCAAATCCTCGGCTTAAATCCATGATCCGCCATTCCGCCGGGGATTACCATATATTATAAAACGTCTTGTACAAAAAATACTTACCTTTTCGGGTTTGTTGCTAAAGAAGCAATATGCTCCAACCAACCGTAAACAGAATATTAATACTGATTAAATTTTGAATCTTATACAGCTGTTTGAAGTCATTGGGCAAATAGTGCTTGTGTGTGAGTAAAAAAGAGACAAAAAATATTAATTATATATAATTCATTGCAATTAATCATAATAATGTTTATCGCATACCGAGAAATGCCATGTGAAATAAATTGTCAATTTAGGCCCTTACTCGAAATAATAGAATTCAGCCAGTATCCGGCAACGCTGAGGGCCGAACGTAAGTTCACACTCATTGTTTTCTAATAACACATTGAATTTTTTTGATTTTTACAAAACGTTTTGAAATAATATTTTTAAATGAAAAAAAACTCCTTGCTTTTAATTTTTTTCTGTGTGTGTGTGTGTGTGTGTGTGTGTGTGCGCGTGCGTGCGTGCGTGTGTGTGTGTGTGTGTGTGTGTGTGTGTGTGTGTGTGTGTGTGTGTGTGTGTGTAAATATAACCTTTGCTATAATATTGCTACATCATTTGATCAAGGTTTTTACTAACTTGAATATAAGTAACACCTTAAGGAATTCGTATATATTAGTAGTATTAACATTACACATTTAAGTACGATAAAGTGTATGGGGTAGTTTTTCCATGGATTTTCTCACTTCCCAGGACAATGTGTACGTTTAAAGGATATGTAAATATCATATTAAAAATTCCAAAAGTGCAAGACTCTAAGCATCCATCCTTCCAGTGCAGTCTGAAATTTGCAAGGAACCAGAATCGGACGTAAAATGGAAGATGAACGGCGTTCGCCATCGGAACTTTTTTTCATTAAGACAAAGAATTGTGCTTACTATTTCACGGCGCGCTTTACGTATTGGATAATAAATCTGTCATCTGCATTTGCTGTTGGAAAAAGTGCGGGAAATAGTTTAAAGCGCTAACGGAAGATAGCGCCATCTTATGAGATTTTTTACTCTAAAGATGTAAGCGCAGGTGTTACCGGAAATAATATACGGATGAATAAAATTTCAAACAGGGAGGCTCAATCAGAGAGTTGAGAATTTTTTTTTCTTACAAAACTTAAAATGATGAAATTGCCCATTCCTTTTAAATATGAACTACTCTCTTTCTACAACATTTTAAGTGTGTCCAAATACTTATTTATGTGTGTACAAATTTGGATTATCTCCATTATAGAAGTTATTTTCCATATTATTTTTTTACATCTTAACAAAGATGAAGCAGAAAATGGAATTTTGGTTTTTTGCGGAATTTACAACCGTCATAGGCTGGTTTAAGTTATCACTTTACACACATGTTACATTCACCAGTTCTACCCATGATTGACAACCACACTACACAAATTCGTGGAAGTTGTAAATATTATATAAATATGATCCAATTTCGAAACTTTGTACTTAAATCACTAGAATTTTCACTTGAGATTTGGATAAGTGAAATTTTGTTTGTTTTCACTAAATAAATATGTTTTTATTTAAATCCATGATAAGAACAGGAAGGATACTTTAGTGTGGACTTATAAAGAACTGCTCATTGCTGAGAGGAAACCACCTAAAACTCCTCAGGAGAAGGCGGACTGTTGACTGTCATCAGCAGACTTTCCGTTCCACTAGAAGTGGGTTCGGTATTTTGCGTCCTAACTTGGTTTATGTTATCAATGTATTTCACTTTTTTATCATGTATAATAACACCTCTCGTGACAGTTCCTTATGAACTATCACGGATCCGATGATGTCGGATGGGTCCTCACCCAGGCTCCTGTAACGCGCCTCCAGCTGTTGTCTTTGAATGCTGAATCTTGAGGTGTCTTTTCATCATACGTACAGCTGTCGATCTAGGAGATCTTGAAACGATGCAGGTAGCTCATGAACCCACCGTGACCCTTAAGCATTTGTGTAAGCTCACAATGGATGAGTGAGTAATTGCGTCAATTAAGAATATGGGCCTAAAGTGACTGGCATTGAGCTGCCCTGAAATATTGCAGCGGGCATCCCGGTGAATTATGGCAGGCAGTTTTATTGCAGGTTTGTTTGATGCACGGCCCGCGGCCCACAAGGGTTCGCCTTGTTTCAACCACCCCTAAATTCAGCCATTTTTACGAATCATTTTACCCCCTTGACCGCCACCCCGCCCGCCCTTTCCTTCCGACCTGGGATCCGTAGGTACTAATACGATCGTGGCATTGTTCTTACAGCTTCAGGCTATTTTATATGGCGAGGGATAAATCTTAAGATGGGCGACAAGCTAAAACTAATGTCCAGAAAGATATGAAATTTTACCGGCCATATCCGGAGACTGCAAATGTTTCCCAAAAATAGTTATTTTCACATAAATCGTGTAAAGGAGAATCCATATCTAACGTAAAGAATTATTAAAATAATCTCTTTTTCTACGTTATTACATTTACTATTCGTTTTGTTAATGCTTAATATATTTTCATCGCAAAAAGTGAACGAAGAACGAGAGAATAGTGTTTTTGCAATGACAGAGTAGTGTGGTGTTCCTCCTATGGGAATGTGGCGTGAGGCTTACACTATTTCATGATTAAGAATAAAGATGAATGATTTTTTTTTATATTTGTTTTATGTGTAAAATTATTGTTATTTCATCACACACATAATTACAAATTACATTAACCATTTCAATAATGTGTCGAGGGCACATTTTACAAATATTTTATGAAAAAGTAAATTGATTATGACGTGCTCATACATAAATAAAACATGACCGAATGATGCGATCTTTGATAAAAACAATTTTACAAAGATTAATTTTTGTAATTTATTGCAATAAGTGCAAATTTAACTTGCTTAAAATGTTTTTAAGAAACGATTTCTCAATTTTTTCGTTTGTCAAACGCTTATCATATGTTTTTTTTTATTAAAATCTTTATCAGAAAAAAACTCTTTGAATAAAACCGTTTAATTATTTTCATTTGTACGTGTTTGTTGCATTCTCCGTCTGAATTTTCATTACAATTTCATTACTTGAGTGTAAAAAAACAAATGTTTTCATTTACAATTCAACCATGTCTTACCACAAAGTGAATACCGAAACAATAAAAAAAATGCAAGAATGTATGTATATTATTTCATTTATTAAATAAACATTGAATTCAGGCTTCTTTAGGGGTTAAAACAACCCTTTGTATAGATTTTTTTTGATATGCAAAATAAGAAATACGTCATAAAATATGAATGACACGGTAATAATGATAAAACGATTAGAGCGTGTGACAACAAGGAAAAATGGTGTGAAAAAGTTCTGAGTAAAATTTGTTTAAAATTCAGATGCAGCGCGCTCCGGCGACACGTGCTTGGAATATATTTATATATTTTTAAAGTATTACTATGGTTTATGTCGCTTCAAAGAAATGTTGGGGTAGTAAAAAAAGGCGGTGAAAATAACACCATATTTGGATTTTTTATGTAGGTACTTCAGAATCAATTATTTTTATTGTTTTTTTTTATTTAGTTTTGAGTTAATTTAAAAATAATATTTATTTAAATAATCAATGGTTTAGCTGTTTTTTTTTTAGAATTTCATTTATTTGTTTAAAATTATAAACGTGCATACATATATTTATACTATAAATTCATGTATATAAATACATTAAAAAAACCTATCTTATGTATCTTTTCGGTTGAGTTCTTTTTACGTACTTTATTATATTTTTTTATCCATTTTATACACACAAAAATAGAAAAAACAAAATATGTATATATTTAACAACTATATTTATTAACTCATGATCCATCATTTCTATTGTTTAATCCGGATTGTGTCTACATGAGTTATAGTTTTTATATCAATATCTCGACTAAGATGAAGAAGAATATACAAATCTGGATATTTACAAGGTTCGTCATATCCAGACATGAACTGTGATCACTTTATACACGTGAACATTCACCATTCCACCCATGATCCACAACCACACTACTCAAATTTAAAAAAATTGTATTATTGCATATACTGTATTAAGTACGGCTGATTGTAGCGCCATCGGATGAGAAATTTATTAAGTAAAGATATAAATATATATATATATATATATATATATATATATATATATATATATATATATATATATATATATATATATATATATATATATATATATATATATATATATATATATATATATATATATATATATATATATATATATATATATATATATATATATATATATATATATATATATATATATATATATATATATATATATATATATATATATATATATATATATATATATAGCTGAATTTGAACAAATGTAGGTGAAATCCAAATTGATGTTTTATCTCAAGTGGACACACTTATAATATTGATCTATCGTACGTAGGATGAATATTCCACTGTCTAATATAATAAATAATGATAAATACTTAAGTACTGTATTTGTGTATAAAAATTAAGACATATTATTAATTAATTCGGCATTGAGTTAATGCAATTACTTATACACTTAAAAAAATAAACACTTGTATAATACTACTTATTGAGTTTTATTTTATTACACACGACTAGTTTTGAAAACTGTTTTTTTTTATCACAACTATCAAACTGAAGTTTTCAAAACTAGTCATGTGTACAGTCTGATCACAGTTATTTTACCTTTTGTTTTTTTAATTATTTATACTGCCAAATAAATATTTTTTAAAAATGTTCACAGTTATATCACATCTAGTTTTTTTAATTATTTTTACTGCAAAATAAATTAAAAAAATAGAAGTAAAACAACTGTGATAAGACTGTAATGAATTAAAACTCAAAAAGTGGTATTATACAAGTGTCAATTTAAAAAAAATATATTTAGATTCAAACCCTCAAAAAAATGTTTGTAATTTATATTTTCATCAAACAGTAAATAATCTTGGTTTACATATGGCATTTAAAATGTTTGCGGTATCCAGCTACGATATACATATGGATATTCCATCTCAAAACTTTGTATAGTCGGTTCACAGCGGGGGTCAGCATAGTGAAGAGAATGGCACGCGTCAGCGACATGTGTCTTTTTATAAAACGTCTCCAACTGAACATACTATACCACAGAATACCTTCAATGCAGATTAACAAACACATAAGTCAGTTTTGGCAACAAAAAAATTGACATCTCATCAAAGATGAAGAAGAATATGGAAGTCTGGGCATTTACAGGGTTGTCGACCCTGAAAATAATATGAAAAATACTCCTATAATTGGAAATAATCCAGATTTGTGAACATATATTTGGACACACTCAAAATTTTGTAAAAAAAATATGTTTGTTTATTTTTTATCTTTTATAAAATTTCCAAATTGACATATTTTTTTATACTGGCATATTTGAAAAAAAATATTATTAAAATAAATCTTGCGTTAGCCAATATAAGCGCAGCTGATGTGGCTCAGCGGGTTTGGCACATCTGTTTTGGGTTGACCGGCATACGAGGTTGCATAACCTTACTCGCATAATCTTATGTAACGATATTATATGAATTAAATTGTCAACTTATATATTTATTTTTGTGTATTTATGATTTAGTTATTTTTTCTTCTCCTCCTAGTTCAAAGTCGAACACATCCAAACCACATGGATTTTTCCACAATATTTTCATGTATATAAATAATTTAAACGTGAAAAATGCTGAAAGCTGTCAACCCACATGGATGTTTCTAACGTTATTTTTATGAATGTAGTGGGTGGTCAGAAAACCTACAACCAATAAATATGAAATATACTATCAAAAACTTCACCAAAAAATGTTAATGTGTTGAACTATTGGGTTGGGTGTATTCAGCTAATTATATATTTAACAATAAAAATAACATTTAGGATTTTTTACGGAGTGTGTGGAAGTTTTCGGTAAGAGAATGTAATTGATTATGAGTATTTTAATGTTTTAGAATTTAATAAACCCTGATGATGACAAGGTTCTTGTCGAAGCCGGTAAGTTAAAGTGTAATATTTTTTTTGTTATTTTTTTTATTATAATAAATATTACAGTGAAAAAATCACTTATATTTATTTGGGAATCGAACCCGGGACCTCCAGAACGGTAGCCGAGCGTGCTGACCACTACACATATATATATTTATATATATACATATATATATATATATATATATATATATATATATATATATATATATATATATATATATATATATATATATATATATATATATATATATATATATATATATATATATATATATATATATTTATATATATATATATATATATATATATATATATATATATATATATATATATATATATATATATATATATATATATAAATATATATATATATATATATATATATATATATATATATATATATATATATATATATATATATATATATATTTATATATATATATATATACATATATATATATATATATATATATATATATATATATATATATATATATATATATATATATATATATATATATATATATATATATATATTTACATTTCCTTACAGTAAACAAAACATTTGTTTATGCCACTCTGTTTTTTTCGAATAGTAAAAAAGTGGTTAAATCGAAGTTGTTTAATTTTATAAAGTTTATAAAATGTGCCACAAAGTATATGCGAAAAACATTCAAGAAATTATAAATTTACTTTTGATGAAGTAGCATTCATCAAAAAATCAAATTTTGCACATAGTGGTTTGGATGGTTTCTGCTTAGCATGGTCCAATAGTCCCGTAGTCGAGATATAGGGGAGAGTGTAGCACGCTGTCACCGCCGCGTGAATACCTTCTGCCCTTCCTTCATATTATGGTAATCTGGCGCGATCGGCCTCATAGGGCATTGATATTCCCGCGAAGAGGGCTGCGGTCGTCTCGAGAAAAGGCGAATAGGGCTAGAACTTACCATAACGTAAAATAAAACGACTTTGGGTTTTATTATTTGTGAGAAACACTTTTCGTTATGCAATTTCAAAAGGTATTTTGACATTTTATTTACGATAAATACAAAATATTTGTGTTGTAAAATTTCAATGGGACTCACAATTAACTTACATACTAACCATCACGCCGCTTCGTGCTGAGAGAATGGAACGCCACACCAATCTGCCTGCAAACAATATTCGCTTCGTCTACATTCATGTATCTCCTACTACAATGTAACACTTAAACCAGCCTATGACGGTCGTCAGCCCCGTAAATGCCCAGATTTCTTCTTCTTCTTCTTCTTCTTTTTTATGGCTTTTCACCCATCTTGGGTGTTATAGCCAGTGTCAAGTTATTATGCCCAGACTTCCATAATCTTCAAGAGATGAGATGTCAAAAAATAATAAGAAATGTTGTTTCTATTTTTATGATTTTTTTAAAGGATTAACCCACAATTATTTTACCTTTACCATATACATTGGATAGGGAAGGTAAATGTTAAAAATACATCTCAAACACCCAGCTTAATTGAAAATATTTTTTTCTTGAATTAATTTTGCAATTGGTGGGAACGGTCATGTTATTTACAAATTCACGTGTTAAAAACTTTTATGTCAGAAAATTTTGCAATAAAATTTCTCAGAAGACAAAAATTCTAGAGTTTAAAAAAATAATAAACTTTTTGGCTAGAATTGATACGTCAGTCTGTTACATGCCGAACATAAAAAATGGATTCAATAAAGATGGGTAAAAGTCCCCCTCGCTCCCCCGTCGGACCCCCTTTGACAAATGCCCCATTGTGCTAGCACCAAGAAGTCCCAACATTACTGATGGCTCTGCTGATATTACGAAAGACGATTCACTGATATTCAATAAAGACATATATCAATTTCTTCATATACGATCCAACCCATATTTTAGAAATCATTTTACCAAAGCACGACTCAGATTCGTCATATAATTCATTTTGTCAGATTTTTTCTATCATTTTATATGGCTGCAGTAGTTTTTTTTTAATTTTAATTAATTTTCTAGACATTTCTACCTATGCAATCTTAAATAATTTTGGAATCATGGTTTTCAAAACCCTGCCTTGTTGTGTATATAACATACAATTTTGTCTAGTCACCCACTACTCTGGTGATGTTGGCAACGACGAAACCCGGTCATTGATAAAAAAATACATGTGGAAAAAAACAATTATTATTTTTTTATTTAAAATGCAGTTAACAAAAGTAAAATCTAATTTAAATATTTGTAAAGGAAGTGAAACAAAACTGTTAGGTGGACCAGGAATTAGGCCATTATTTTGAAACGTTCAGGTTTTAATCAGTTTCCTCGTGATTAAAACATATTCAGACATCTATAATTAGACTTTATAAAATAAAACAACTTTCTTTTAACCACTTTTTATTGGTACACTTTACCTAACCGGTTTCGACAAGAACCTTGTCATCATCAAGGTTTATATACTAAATTTTAAGACATTGAAATACTTACAGTTAGATTACAGTTAATTACCCTTCCCTTGCGATAGTTCACAAGTTATCATCCGGAGTTGACGCATTCGCTGCGCAATGCTCAATAAAGCAACATTAAGGAAGTTTTTTCCCGTTTTTTAAATCATATTTTTAAAACATATTTTCATATGGTGTACGGAGTGAGTGGAAGTTTTTGGTGTCGTAAGGAAAGGGGAACAACTCTTATCTAACTATGTGTATTTCGATGTTTTAAAATTGAGTACATAAACCCTGATGATGACAAGGTTATTGTCGAAACGGGTTGGATAAAGTGTACCAATAAAAAAAGATTAAAACAAACTTGTTTTATTTTATAAAATGTGCCAAAAAATATCTGCGAAAAACATTAAAGAAAATCTATAATTGGGCTCTAAACCGGGACAGGAGGGACAGGTAGGAAGAAAAGCAAACAAATCGAATGCCAAAATAATGCATAATTCTTTGTATGAAATGCACCGTCTGAATAGAAAAATAGATAGTGCTCGCGCACACCGGGATAAAATCTAAACCAGCCGGGACTCCAGGACCCGTGTCTAAAACCGGGATAATCCCGGTCAAACCGGGACGTATGGTAAGCCTATTTTCAATGCATTATAAATCTTAAAACATTTATAATAATTTACAAATGTCAATATCAAGTTAAAATAAAATTTAACAAAAAACTTTGGTTGAAACTGATGAAGAATGCATAAAAACATGTACGATAAATATTTCCACAAACTGGCTGCCGCATCAAATTATAAAAATCTAGAGTCTGATGCCAATTACTATGATGAATACTATAAATAAATAAATTAATTACTTTGAACTACAGACATAGATGTCCAATAGAATTGGTGAGATGAAAAGAAGCTTTTTATTAAGCAGAAACTCTTACATTAGTATGTGAGGTCCGAATCCTGGATTATAATCACACACATGAGAAACGCCAGAAAATACCATTTTCATTTTTATTATTCAAACTTATAATTTGACCAGAAAATTTATTTACAACATTTTGAGTGTGTCCAAATACTTGTTCACAAAATCTGGATTATTTCCAATTACAGGAGTAATTTTCTTTTTTTTTGGCATCTCATCAAAGATACATATACATAAAAGAGTTTCTGCTTAATAATAAGCTTCTTTTCATCTCACCAATAGATGTCTCTAGTGAAGTTCTAGTGATTCAAGAATAATGTTTCAAAATTGGTTCATATAAGTATATAGAATTACTTTGAAAATTATTTTGCCCTCACGACCAAACAGGCCACCATAATTTCATTTTATTTTTTTGACATCTCATCAAAGATGAAGAAGAATATGGAAGTCTGGGCATTATATCACCATTCAAACATACTTTATTTCTTGAGTTAATAAACATAACAGTATCATGCATATTGATAAAAAAAAATCATTCAGTTAATTATAATTATTTACAACATTTTGAGTGTGTCCAAATACTTGTTCACAAAATCTGGATTATCTCCAATTACAGGAGTTATAATCATATTATTTTTTGACATCTCATCAAAGATGAAGATGAATATGGAAGTCTGGGCATTTACGGGGCTGACGACCGTCATAGGCTGGTTTAAGTGATCACTTTACACACGTGTAACATTCACCAATTCTACCCATTATTGACAACCACAATACTCAAATTCTTGGAAGTTCCATATATATGAACCAATTTAAAAACCTTGTTCTTGAATCACTAGAACTTCACTAGAGACATCTATTGGTGAGATGTAAAGAAGCTTTTTACTAAGCAGAAACTCTTACATTAGTATGTGAGATCCGAATCCCGGATTATAATCACACACATGAGAAACGCCAGAAAATACCATTTTCATTTTTATTAATCCGGGATTCGTATCTCACATACTAATATAAGAGTTTCTGCTTAATAAAAAGCTTCTTTACATCTCACCAATAGATGTCTCTAGTGAAGTTTTAGTGATTCATGAACAAGGTTTCTAAATTGGTTCATATATATAGAACTTCCAAGAATTTGAGTAGTGTGGTTGTCAATAATGGGTAGAATTGGTGAATGTTACACGTGTGTAAAGTGATCACTCAAACCAGCCTATGACGGTCGTAAGCCCCGTAAATGCCCAGACTTCCATATTCTTCTTCATCTTTGATGAGATGTGAAAAAATAATAATTACACCATAATTTCATTTTACCAAGTATTTTACGCAACTTACACACGGCTGAGTGCCAATTAATATGAGTAATAATTTAATTAATGAGAGAACTACACTTAATCGGATTATTTACCGGCAAGGCTCACGTACACGATTGTGGCAGAACCAAAATCAATGCAGTCTGATGCCGCAGTAGATTAATTTATATAATCTTTATATAACAAGGCAGCCTGGGCCCTGTATAGACTGCAGACTGCACCCATCACGTCACTTTTAAGCTGATTTATTTCACGATAGACTGTTCTAGCAATTGGGAAACAGATGCAAATCGGCTTATAGGATGAACACGAACAGCCAAACGGGAACATCCTGTTCGAAACCGAATTGATCAGGTTAAAATTTATGTATGGTGTTTCGGGAAAATGTATATGAAATATTTTTCTCATGATATGTGTTGTTTTGTTGACAATGTTCTAATATGCGTGATGGTTGTATTTACAGTATGAAAAAATCTTATCACTATTTTTTTTCATTTACTCATATTTTATTTCATGCAAACCATTTTTTTACATTTATTTTTATATATAAACATCTTCTTACAGTTAACAAAACGTTGATTTTTTATTTCTTTTAGACTCTTTCATTTTTCATACATTCAGGTATCTCACGGTTTTTATTTAAATGGATTATTTTATTCTTATTTCTAGTACCTACTATGTTCATGAAAATTTTCGTTCAAAACTATTATGAGTTTGTCTCCACTCAGGCTTCCATATTCTTCTTCATATTTTAATTATTTACATTCCATCATAAACACAAATGTATATTCTTCTTTATCTTCAAACCTTCATCGGTACCCGATGGTGCATAGGGCACTGCGTCATATAAACGCAGTATTATCTTGATCGTTAACACATGAAGGAAAGGCGATCAGCCCTCCGCTTCAGGTACCAGTCCAGAGTGATATTTAATAATTATTGGAGTGAATAAATACGCATATTTATTTGACCCCCCCTGGGAATTGAACCCGGGACCTCCAGTACGTTAGCCAAGCGTGCTGACCATTACACTACGGAGGCAGACAACAACTATATATAACAAAATAAATATGTATTACAAATAACAATAATGTTCCCTGACTGAGTTTTCCCGTGCCGAGGACACATTTTACAATACTTATTTATAAAACTATATTGGTATGAAAGAAAATTGTTTATTACTTCAATGAAATATATCATGGCTCATTTATTCGATTTATTACAGATCTACCCACCTTCTTTATCCATTAATGGACAGTTTTATACTCTTATTTAAAAGTTTAATTTAAGTAATCGCCTGTCTATGAAAATAAATATAGTTTTCGAAACTAGTCATGAGTAATGAAACAAAACTCAATAAGTGGTATTATGCAAGTTTTAATTTTTTTGAATAATCAACTTATCAAAAAATTAAATACTTTTTGCTCTCTCTTTTTTGTACCGTGTTTTTTCGAAATCATGTAAAGAGGGAGTTTATTGTATGTTACTTTAATAAGTCTCTTACATTGATTAAGGAAAGATTTATTTTTAAGCCACTTGATTTTTATTAAAGACAACTAGTTTCGGAAGCTAAACTTCCATCGTCAGGTCTGAATAATAACTAAAATATAAAATAAAAAATTGTTCTATAAATAAGGAGAGGAGTAAGTTAGGGGAAAGGGTTAGTCACGGGGCAGAGTTTGAAAACAAAGGAAAAATGGAAAGCAAAGGTGAAGATCTTTTAAACAATATGTTATTTAATAAATTATTATTAGAATATAGGTTTTTTTGGATTTCTAATTTTTCAAAATAATTCATAATTTGGCCTTTAGGTGTAACAATTTTAATTTATGAGAGTGGAATGAGTGATTTGTATCAATTATGTGATATGCAAATTCTGAAAAATAATTACTAACAAGACCACTACGATGTTCTTTAATTCTAATCTTTAAATTTCTCGCGGTTTGGCCTATATATTTTCTATCGCAATCTCCACACGAAATTTCATAAATACTACTTTTTTGTAATACATCCATTTTTTTAATTTTGAGTTATCGAGAATTTAATGTAAATTATTATTTGTATAATACGCAGGTTGGATATGGGAGGGTAAGATTTTCGAAATATTTTTAGTTATTGATCCCGTTTATAAAATTTTTCGCCAAGATTTATTTTTAATTGAATCATTGTTAAAAGCTGAATTTATGTATTTTTTTAATAAAATTATTCAGACCTGACGATAAAAGTTTAGCTTCCGAGACTAGTAGTGTTTAATAAAACTCAAGTGGTATAAAAACAAATGTTTCCTTAATCATTGTAACATGTCTGATCACAAAGTTAGTGCCGAAACAATAAATAAGTCTCTTACATAATATCGATTCCAGGACAATGTAATATTCAACCAACAATATTGAGTTTCGCTGTCAAAAACGTGTTCCGCTTTAAACCATCACCGGATCCACCACTCACCGGACCCGTATGCAAAGCCGATGAATTTAATTTTATTCGATGCGTCCAGATGGGTTTTTTTCATGGAATAATTTGTTTTTTAAACGATCGAATCGAGTGGTATGTGAACGGTAGCCATTTGTTCGACTAAAACCAGAATGCACCAAAAAATGTACGTAAATTGATGTCGCTCACTCCTTTCAAGAATGTCATAAATCAAAAAACTTGATTTTTCAGGAGAACGTTTTAAAAGTTTAAAAATACAATACAATGTATTAAAAATAAATATCAAGCCACTTATTGAACTTTTTACTGTGCAACAGATCTTTTAAGGTAAAACCTGAAGGTTTTTTCTACATTTGAAAAATATCTAGTATATTTAGAAAAAATTTAACAATACTTTTTTCAAAATGCAAAAACAACACTTTCTGCCCTGTAGCGGGTAAATATTAAGATAAAAATATGCCGCTTTTGCTGGGATGTAGTACATTTTCTGGGCATTCCGAAAACATGCACAACTGAAAATTGACGAATTAAGATTAATGACGTTCTTGAAAGGAGTGAGCGATGTGTGAATCTATCCTTAGGCCAGTGGTCCGCAAACTGAGGCTCGCGAGCGCAAGTGATTCTTTGGCCTATTGAATTTGGCTTAATCTTTTTTACTATCCTACATTCAATAATAATAATAATTTGGATAATTTGTAAAGCGCAATATTCGTAAAATACTACCTCAAGGTCGCTTATAAAGACATGGATAGAAATAATAATAATAGGATGATGATGATAATGATATTAAAAAAATAAATGGATTGAAACGTTGTCAATTGGTCTCGGGCCGTCGAGTCTGGAGCGGGGATAAGAGAAGTCGACAAATTAAAACGCCTTCCTCTTGATCCCATGGGCTGGAGAATGGCCAAGGCGTGGGGCAGAACGCCTTCCTGGGCGATGGTCATCACGCTGGAGGGCAGCTTGTTGAGCTCCTCGTCATTGTGGATGGCTAACTTCTTATTTTAACTTCCAACTTAATATTGCAGCTGGGACACGAGTCTAAGTTAAATAGTAACTGCGCCATTCGCATCGGTTACACTAGGAGATTGATGTTTATTTGTTTATTTATTTTATTTGTTCGTGAATTGTACAGCATTACATTTAAAAAAAGCATAAATTAAATAAAAAAAGTTACATTAACAATAATAAACATTACATTACATTAACAAAAATAGTTACATTAATACAAATAAAGCCAATTAAACAATTACGCATTTATGTTATAATAACTAATAAAACATTAAAAGATTAAAAAATAAATAAAAAAGAGTTAAAGTGTGTATGTGAGGGAGGGAGTAAAAGGGTATGGTATGGTATAAAAAATATAATTTTCAGGAAGGAAAAGGAAAGGAGAGGAATTAATGAGAGTGGTTAAAGGATTTTTATTCTACGTAAGAAGATTAAAATAAGAATATATTTATAAATATACGTACATACACATACACATATACGTCCCCGCAGGGGTAGGCAGAGAGAATAGATCGCCACACCACTCTGTATTTGCAAACATTCTTCGCCTCTTCCACATTCATTGATCTCTCCTTCGACTCCTGACCCGGCCGCTTTCAAGTATTTGACATACCTAATTGTGCCTAGTTTTCCTCGGTCTTCCTCTGCTTCATTTTCCAATGAGTCATTATTAAATTTAAATATATTTTTTAAATACCTCCTATAATGTTAACTCCGATAACGTGGTACTTACCTCAACGTTACAGAAAGGTTTACTGTATTTTGTAGGTTCATACTGAATAAATGACTTCATCTACCTGAGTCATGTATGTTAATCCTGCAGAAATGTGAAAAGAAAAGTAAGAACGTCAGGGTTTGCTGACGGAAAGGGTTTGTTGGGATTGTGCACATAACCCTCAATTGACAGTCGGGGCTTAATTACTCACTTAGGTAACGGAAACTGTCTTATATGCTTTATTTATCCGAGATATATTGTAAAATCAATTGATAAAATTATGTATTTTTAGGTTCAATATTAATTTAAAAGAGTACATAAAACTGAATATTTAGGTATATAAATAAATAAAAACTTCAAAAAGAATTCGCATTAAAACAGAAAACACCAAAAAGGCTGAAAAAACTTTTATCTTTAAAACAATAGGTTACGTCTTAAATAGAAAGGAATTATTAAAAATAATAAATAATAAAAACAACGATTTTGTTAAAGAAATGAAAAAAGACTTTGCTAACAATCAAATAGATAATAATAACATTTTGAGTGTGTCCAAATACTTGTTCACAAAATCTGGATTATCTCCAATTACAGGACTTATTTTCATATTATTTTTTGACATCTCATCAAAGATGGAGAATAGATGAGATGTCAAAAAATAATAGATAATTATAACACAAAAATTAATAAACACTAATAATTACATAGAAATCCTAAAATAAACATTTATGCTCAACGTTATAAAATTCATAAAAATTTAAATTATTATAAACCCATAATTTACAATATGATAATGACTAAAGCCTCAAACATATTTTCTATATAACCACTGATAAAAAAAAAACAGATTCTACCCCATCTTCGTCTTTCAACATCCCAAGGGCAGAATTATAAAATTTACACTTTACATACCGTTTTTGATAATGATGATGAATGCATCGAAACACGTGTCTTAATAAGTTTTAAGAAATAGTGATATTCACCAAGTAATATTTTAATGTAAAGGAAACATTTCATTCATTATTGTACCCATATCACTTCCCGAAGATGCTCCGATAATAAACAGTCAATGGTTGAAATAGATTCACGACATCCATTGGGATTTAAAACCCAGTAACTTCGTACAGGGAGTTCAAAATCTGGATAATTGGATTAGTTAGATGTGACATGGGAAGATTGACAGAGGACAAAGGAGAGAGAAGAGAAGGAGATTGTAGATTGAGAAGAAATCTTCTCCTAAAGCAGAAGATATACATCTGTAATAGTAGTTTATTTTGTAGCAATGCTACGTCACTGAAATTTGTAATAAAGTTGTCATAAATAAGGGGGACTGGTTAGCCCCACAAATTACATAGCACATCATATTACAAATACAAGATTAATTTAAATAAAAACGTGCTATTTTCGTCAAATACTTAAGTTCAAATTACAAACATATTCGTATTTTATTCATATACGTTTTAACAATAAAATAACAATAAAACATCTTATTATATTACATTTGAGAAGATACTATCCACCATCATATCATACGTGATCCGTTAAACATTAAATATAAATTAAAACATCAAATAAAAATAATAAAATAAAAATTAAACACTTATATAATACCACTTCTATGTTTATTAATACAAACACTGGATTTCAGGTAAAATACTATAAAAAATTACTAAAATTCTAAGTTTGTTTATAACCAATTCAATGTTTATTACTATTTTCCAACCTGTTTCGATTAGCAACTTGTCATTTCAATGGATGGATACGTCTCAGGGATTCAGAGACTCAGTCGTTCAGAAATGGATATTTCTTAAGGGATAAATAATGATGTTTTAAGTTTAGTACGTATCCATCTCTGAACATAACAAGGTGCTTGTCAAAACCGGTTACAAAAATAGTACTAAAAATAAAAGGGGTCAAAAACAAAATTTGAGTTTCATTTATTTTATAAAGTTAATTTAATGTGCTAAGAAGTATCAGCAAAAAACATTTTTACCCCTGTTGCTGAGAAAACCTTTAATTCTCGAAACTAGTAGAGGTTGAAATTACTAAAATCAAGAAAGTGGTCCTTGTGGAAAGTGGACGAGTATTTTATTTTTATATTTTAATTATAATGTTTTTCCACAAAATGTTATTTAGGATATAATACAAAAGAAAGGTATTAAACACTTTTTTTTTAATTTCGTAATACCCCAAAAATTTCTTATTATCAACGGTTTCCTTCGTCGCCTTGAGGGTTGCGCCTCTCGCGAACTGTCGCTCGCTCGTGATAAATGACCCATAACAGATTTATTCTGTGAATTTTACCGCATAAATGGAAATATACCTTTCATTTCGTCGCACTCGGCAGTCATATGAGCTCTTGGCGCGCTGGGGTCCCCGCACACCCCGTGAATTTGCTTGCTTTCTTGGCAGTTATGATTGGTGCGTGGATAAATGCTTTCTCCCGTCACATATACATTTACTTAATCCAGTTTTCAAATATCCATTTGTGCGTTTTTCCAAACGGGTAGTTCGACAACAACAAACGGGGTAAACTAAATAAATACCTACTTTAAGTTCTCAACTGGTGACGCTACAAATAGCCATACTTCGATAATTGAGTATTGATCAGTCTTAATAAAGATGCGGTTAGCTTTGAAACCGGTAGACATTAATAAAGTTATAATAAAATATTTATAGGGATTTTAGAACAAATTTACATTTTAATTATAACTAACTAACTAACTTACCATTACGCCGCTTCCCCGCAGGGGTAGGCTGAAAGAATAGGACGCCACACCACTCTGTCCTTGCAAACATTCTTCGCCTCTTCCACGTTCATGCATCTCCTCATACATATCCGCCGATTGTTTCGACTCCTAACCTGACCACTTTCAAGCATTTGGCATACTTGATCATGCCAAGTATAAAATTATATTTTATAAAAATTAAACACTTGAATAAACCACTTTAATGTGTTTTATTTATATTAACGACTAGTTTCGAAAACGACAGATTTTTTCATCTTCTGGTACAAATTAAATGTTTTAATTTGTACCAGAAGATGAAATCTGTCGTTTTTGAAACTAGTCGTTACTATAAATAAAACTCATTAAAGTGGTTTATTCAAGTGTTTAATTTTAATAAAATAATCATGTCATTCCACAAAGTTAATGCCGAATCAATAAATAATATATAAAATTATAAATTTTAATTATAAAATGGAAAATTACAAAGTTAGTGCTCCAAATATGAATTAATTTATGTATTGCATTGAAATAACATGGGTAATACAGAGTACAGACCATATATGGTGTCGCCTCTCGTAAAATAAAATGTCTTTTTAATCCGCAAACAATGCAACCGATTAAGCTCATTGTGCTGGTAAAACGTATGTTGGGCGATGTGAAAAGGATCGTGAAAATGTAATAGGGATAAATATTTATGATAGCCCTAAAACTCCGAGTTTTTCAATGGGCGCAGTCGATTGGAAATACAAACCTGTGTGAAAATATGCCTGATGCTCCCGAGCAGGAAACATCGATAATACCTATAATATATTCAAAACAGAGCAGATATTATGCGTTTTGATGCGATATTTTAATAACCACATTTTTAGTTTTTATTTTTTTATTTGTATACATTTATTTAAATCACAATTTATACATTTTTAGAACTTTTTTTTGCAGAGACTCACCAAGCCACCTTGTGTGTCTTGTCGGTGGAGTTCTTTTTTGATACATTTTTTATTGTTTTTAACGATTTTAACCTAATATAGACAAAAAAAAAGAGAAAAAAATAAGACTGTATACATTTTACAATTGTCATAAAATTTTCTAAGGTTTAAATAAACTTAAAATAAATATCAATAATTATACTCTCACAATTGTCAATACCTTTTGTTCCACCCTGTATAAAAAATATTTTAAATATCAAGCTGAAAAAAGATGCGGCGCTCGCGTAAATTATAATGGCTCATAGTCTGATATTAATTAAAATCCTATGAAAAATTAGGGTCAGTAAAAACATTATTAATCGTATTAAACATTTTACAATTTTCTAAAAATTAACTCTTGACCATTTACCCATTCCTTTATTTTGCCTTTGTTCCATATTTTATTTTGACCTCTAACATCCGTCGGCAACAAATTAAAAATGTTCGGAACGATATATTGCAGTGTTCGACTCCCATATTTACTGTTAATTCTTGGGACTATCAAACCTTCGTTCTGTGTAAATCGTGTATCAAGGTTGTGTACTAAAGGATTTCGATATTTTGTCTAGTTTTTTGTTTAACTTAATTTATTTTTTGACATCTCAATACAGATGAATAAGAATATGAACGTCTGGTATTGTTTTAGGGCTTAGACCTGTCATACGTTATTATTTTTTTTTACAAAAATGTTTGTAATATTAGTATATAACTACTCACCGAGATTTTTATGTCTTTCTAGACGTATCCGTCTCTTCATCAGGACAATCACTACAACATCATGCAAACAATATTATCCGACACCACCATAGCACTATTCACACATTAACAACTATACAAAATATTGATCACATGTGATTTTGGTCGACCCGAAGACCAACATACACTAGGAGTTGCAGAACAAACATGCATTTAGAGCCGAGGTCTGATATGCCTAGTGCAGTATTTAGAGATATCCAAAATGTTGTACATAAACGTTACATATATTTAACATCTCAAATAGAGACGCCGCAAAGATTTAGAAGTTCCTTGAGAATAAGATCGTGTTATAGATAAATCCACCTCCGTGGTGTAATGGTCAGCGTGTTTAGCTACCGTGCTGGAGGTCCCGGGTTTGATTCCCAGGAGGGGTGAAAATAAATATTACTGATTTTACACTGTAATATTTATTTAATATTACCCTGGACTGGTTCCTGAGCTTGATAACCTTGCCTTCATGTAAGTAATGATCAACATAACACTGCGTCAATTCGATGCAGTGCCCTATGCACCATTGGGTGCGGATAAGGGTTATAAGTATGGATAGATAAAATTAAAGAAAAAAGTATATCTGATCAATTACCTACGAATATTTCAAATCAAATTGCTTGTAGCTGCCATACAAATGTAACATTTTATTTTTAGATTTGACGCTTAATTTGTAGAACTCTGTTTTAATTTAAATTTATATGTTGGAAGGGACAAGGTAGGAAGTGAATTAATTTAAGTCCAGGTGTAATTATTTTATTGTAAAACCTTTATAATGCAAATTGTTATTGTATATCTATTGTGTTTAATATATATAATCTAATACTTAAAAAAACAAATAATAATAAAAATTAAAATTATTAACATGTAAGTATTTCGACTCAACACAGGCCATGCCTAAAGAGCCGTAATACATATAGTAAAAAAATGTATGTATCTATGAAATAAATAAAAAATAAAATAAAAATATAAAAAAACGTTGAAATCAAACATTGATATTTAGAGTGAACTATATTTTATTTTATATGTTAAAAAACACTTGTAAAAAAAACACTTGTCCGCCTCCGTAATGGTTAGCACGCTCGGCTACCGTTCTGGAGGATCCGGGTTCGATTCCCAGGGGGGGTAAAATGAATATGAGTGACTTTTTCACTGTAATATTTATTCAATATTACCCTGGACTGGTACCTGAAGCGGAGGGCTAATCACCTTTCCTTCACGTGTAAAACGATCAAGATAACACTGCGTTTATATGACGCAGTGCCCTATGCACCATAGGGGTGCGGATAAGGGTTTTATTATTATTAAAATAAAATTGTCATTTCATCAATAAAATATAATTCAGTAGACTCTATAAATTAATCTTTAATTCCAACATTTAATATATAAGTGCAACATTTTGCCTGACAAATGATTAGCTATTTTACATACTAACTTGACTGTCGAACTGCTGGTCGATAACTTTTGTCCCCGACTGTAGTTGAGACTTCTAATGACATTTGCATTAGTTGAATAATGTTAGCAGTTAGTCACGATGATACTCCATAGTGACACGAATAGTGCATCAACACCTGTTTGTTGATTATTTGGTTATGGTAAACCATTCGGTGAAGTTGTGCAATCAATATGGTATAATCTAGAGTTAGCTGTTAAACTACGTTTAACAAATTTGGTGACCACATTACGAAGTGTTTTGTCGCATTGCCTAGCAAGATATAGTTACATGCATATTTTTTTTGTAAATGGTTAAGACATTGCGCAATCGAATACATACTCTCAAGTGGACTTGTCCAAAGTAGAATGACATTAATTTTTACATTTTGAGTGTGTCCAAATACTTGTTCACAAATCTGTACGTTAGGTGTATCAACCTGAGATGAAACATCATTCGTTTAGTGTGAAAGAAGTTGTATGTTTGAATCGTTACTAAGCATCCCAAAAACGAATATCCCACTTTTTTCTTTCAACTGCTAGTCGAATTAGGAGAAACGGAAGCGTTTCACGTCTTTTTCATCTGATCCTAGCTTATTTACCCTTCTGCGCCAATATGTGTTTCAATCCAGAAATACAAATTACAAGTTTTAAAAAATACTTAAATGGCGCTACCTTTCGAATGTTCACTAAACTATGATTCGCCTGTAGAACTAAAGTAATAAACATATGTACTACACATATTATTATCTCTGCACATAACGTATGCGAAATATTTCCCTTCAATAAACAATTCAATTAGCTTTAATCTCCATAATTCTGATTTGTGCCTGTTATGTAGCAGATCAGGGTAACCATGTTTGTACCATGACAAAAATACAACATTTTTTATTTGAATTTAATTTTTGCTTGATAAATACCACTTTATCTAAAAATCTATTGTGACACGTGTTTTGATGCAATCCGCATCACTTTTAAACACCATATTGATTTTACAAAAAAGTGGTTTTTACCAAGTCAAATTTAAATTATAAATGGATAAATATTACCACTAAGTGACTGGAATGGAGTCGAATATTTACGCGACTAGATATATAGATGTAGGGAAAGCTAGGATGGTATATCAGTGTGGTGTTCCATCCTCTGTACCTACCTCTGTAGCGAAACGGCGTTATGATAGTAGTATATAGAAAAATGTTCAAATGCGGGCAATTATTTACTAGGCCTTAAAGGTGTACTTGCAAATATACAATTCAGTACGCGACTCGTGTGTCTGCGTACATTTTAAAAAATAATGTAAAATTGTAATTTTATTTTTTAAGGATATATATTGGAATTTAATATTTTTAGAATACAAATTGAAAAAACATTTTTTGTAACTCTTACCTGTCCGCCTCCGTGGTGTAATGGTTAGCATATTTAGTTACTGTGCTGGATGTCCCTGGTTCGATTCCCAGGGGGGTGAATTTAATTATTAGTGATTTTATACTTTAATATTTATTTAATATATATATTAGCCTAGACCTGGACTGGTCCCTGAAGCGCAGGAGTGGTCCCCTTGCCTTCGTGTAAGTAACGATCTGCGTCAATACGATGCAGCGCCCTATGCATGATTGGGTGCAGACAATGGTTAGAAGAAGAATACATTTCAATAAATAAATAAAAATTCAAAACCATAAATGTATACATTTCCAAAAAAAACTTATTTTTTCAATACAATAACGGCGTTTTTTAGCAAAAAAAAATCAATTTTGCTAAATCTTACCTGGGTTTCAAGAAAATTAAATTAGGGGCTATCGATTATACCGCCTTAAAATTGAAAACCACCGCTCGGACCTCAAAAATTAGACCCTAACTAAAAAAAACTAACTAACCATCACGCCGCTTCCCCGCAGGGGTAGGCAGAGAGAATAGAACGCCACACCACTCTGTCTTTGCAAACATTCTTCGCCTCTTCCACGTTCATGCATCTCCTCATACATACCCGCCGATTGTTACGACTCCTAACCTGACCACTTTCAAGTATTTGGCATACCCGATCGTGCCATGTTTTTCTCGGTCTTCCTCTGTTTTTTTTCCACTTACATTCGCCTCATAAATTTGTTTTACCGTTCTTTCATCACTCATTCGTTCTACATGTCCAAACCATCTCAACTCACCTTTCTTAATATGATCGATAATGCTTATCTCAGCTTTGCATTCCTTCCTTATTTCACTATTCGCACATCTATCATACATCGTTTTGTCGCACATTCTTCTGAGAGATCGCATTTCGACTGCATTCAGTCTACTTTCATCCTTCTTTTGCCAACTCCATGTTTCACTTCCATACATTTGAGTTGGAACCAAGACTCCGTTGTGCACTGCCAGTTTAGCTTCCGCTGATAGGTTTTTATTTTTGCTATAACTGATTTCAGTGCACCATTCACTTTGTTCCCAGCATTCACTCTCCTTTCTATGTCTTTATCAATCTTTCCATCCCTAGAAAACATACTACCCAAATATACGAAATCATCTACCTGTTCCAAAATCTCTCTTTTTACCAATATTTCACACTCACATCTACATTATTCTCTTTCAAAAACCATAATTTCGGATTTGCTAACATTCATCAATAAATCACTTTCCTTGCACGGCTTTTAAGCAAAAAAAACAATTATCCTAAATGTTACCTGGGTTTAAAGAAAATTGAGTTGGGGACCATCGATTATACCGCCTTAAGATTGAAAACCACCGCTCGGACCTAAAAATTAGACCCGTCTGGGGAAATTAGGATGTATGGTAACCCCATCGCAGCATCAGTTAGCAGAGTAGCTAGAAGGTATATAACTGCGTCAGTGTAGACAAAGAAGTCGGTGTTTTGTTTCTCTGAAAATGGCCTTTGAGACGGCGAGGCAAGCGGAACAAAAAGTAAAAAGGTAATCTTCCACACTGATTGTATTTACCCTGAACGGAGCTTCATCTTTGTATTTAACAAAGTAGAGTCATTTTCATTTTGTTTACACTCTAAACAAAAGGTAACTCGCTTTAGATCGCCCCATTTCAAGTACAAGAGGTGAACCTTGGGTGATTTTATAAAGCAGCTGGGTTATTTTAATTCAAACTATCTGGCGTCTTGCGAGAGAAATTTATTCATTTTAATTTACGTACGAATTATAATATGAAATTATTACTCCAACCTCTTTCCTATCTACGTTAACGTACTTTATAATGATTATCGAACCAACAATTAATCATTCTTAGAATTACTTTATAAATTTTTGTTATAATTTAAATTTTACTTAACAAATACCAATATTCCTTAGTATCTATGTGTTGTCAAACGTACTTTGATACATCCTAGCATGCAAAGTTGAGATAAGCATTATCGAGTAATTAAAAAGGTGTGTTGAGATGGTTTTGACATGTGGAACGAATGAGCGAGTAAAGAAGGGTAAAACAAATTTATGAAGCGATTGTGATTGGAAAAAAAGATAAGGGGAAAACTGAGATAAACTTGGCGTGATCACTTTTATCAAATACTTGAAAGTGGTCAGGTTAGGAATCGAAATAATCGGCGGGTATGTGTGAGAAGATGCATGAATTTGGAAGAGGCAAATAATGTTTGCAAAGGTATGCGCATGTGAGGAGAATGGAACCATCCAGACTCCCCCACATCGCACTGTACGGCCAACCCCATGGAAGACGACATCCGGGCAGACCACCAATGAGATGGATCGACATCTGGGAATCAACATTACAGGAAGCTAATCCCTCTTAAAAACAGGTTACAAGGCCTATACCAAGAATAACAAGAAGAAGAAGAAAGACAGTGTGGTGTGGTGTTCTATTTTCTCTGCCTACCCCTGCGGGGAAGCGACGTGATGGGTAGTTAGTTAGTTAGTTACGAAATTTCGTTCTTTCTAAAGTTGATTAAGAATGACACACCCTAGTGTTAGGTAGGTACTTAGTACTTGAGTATTTCTGTTCATAATGTGATGAGTGATGAGTATTATTTGGCGCCACGGTGGGGCCATCTTAACTGTTAGATTAGGTTTGTAGCGAAAATGAACACAATAGAGTTGTAGCCTACCAGATGTCAATTACTTTGGAGCACTTTCGCGACAAATGGCCAATTCTTCCGTTTAATAAACCAATTTCACTTCCAGACAATTAATTCGTGCGTCGCTCTCACAAATAATAATAAAGAAAGCCAATTCTTGCCAAAAGTCAAGAGTCAACAGCGGAATTATCGAGAAATTATATTGCCTGTGAGGTAGGTTGCTGTGGCAAAAATAACAATATCCGAAAATGATTCGACACAATGAAGAACTTGATTGGTTTTCATGCGAAGCAAACAAATTATTTTCCAATATTGACCTGAAAATAAAATTGGAAAGAAAATGTTACGGCAGACATTCTGGAAGTAATTATTATCAATGCCTATTTGTACACCATATCAACATGATTTTGATGGCAGAAAGTCAATTTCATTTTATATAACCATTCAAACGAATTTTGTACTGATATACAATTGTTGTAAATCACTATACATATAACATATCGGTCACTCCTTTCAACAACGTCATTTATAAAAAAAACTTGATTTTTCAGGAGATCGTTTTTAAAGTTTAAGAATATAATGGAATGTATTAAAAATAAATATCAAGCCACTTATTGAACTTTTTACTGTGCAGCTGATCTTTTTAGGTAAAACCTGAACGTTTTTTCTCCATTTGAAAAATATTTAGTACATTTAAAAAAATAATTAAACAATACACTTTCCTTAAAATGCAAAAACAACACTTTCTGCCCTGTGCTAGGTAAATATTAAGTTTATAATATGCCGCTTCTGCTGGGATATAGTAAACTTTCTGGGCATTCCGAAAACATGAACAACTGAAAATTGACGATTTTTGATATATGACGTTCTTGAAAGGAGTGAGCGATATCTATCTCATAATAAATTAATTATAATGAGTGACTGGTTTCCAATATGGTGGTATGAACATGTAGAACGAGTGAGAACAGTAAGAAAAAACAGTAAGAAAAATTTAAACAGGACAGTAAGAAAAATTTATGAGGCGAATGTATGTAGATGGAAATAGGAGCAAAGTAAAACCTAGTAAAAGTTGGCATGATCAATTATTTCTTATCCTTAAAAGTGGTCAGGTCAAGAGTCAGAACTTTTCCTATCATCTTGACGAATTATATAAATATATACTTTTATTGTAATTACGTAAGCGCAAACGTTGTTCCGTCTAATTGATTTTGAAAATTAAAAAATAAGTATATATTATCCGTGGAAAAAGTTGCCATGAAAGTAACAATAAACAGTATCATTGTAGTGTACTGCATGGCATTGTAGCATATTTGAGAACGCTACTTTTATTATTGTAGTGCCTCTCATCGCTAACGTAACGTACTCCACACATCCACACAGTGTTCCATACATACAGATTTATCTGTATTGATACAGATTTTAGGCTGCCGTTACAGATAACAGATTTTACTCTTAGTTAGTACTTTTAGTTTGCTACAGATTTTTGGAATTGGACATAGTATATGATAAAACAAATGAATGAAAACATCTATGGATTCGAGCATGATTAACATTTCATAATAAGTAGGTAATAATTTATTTTATATTGGGATGCGTTATTTATGATTGGGTAGGGTACTATTTTGTCTTGTCATGGAACATTACGCAATTACGTAAGTTTTTCAATAAACTACCATATTAAATTGGTTCTAAAATTTATTTTTTACAGATTTTGGGTTTTTGATTCTATACAGATTTTGTACAGATTTCTAGACTGTTTGATTATGATTTTTTGGTTTGGCATATTGCAACACTGCATCCACATATGAAAAATTTAATACACGATGGGATATTAGCACCATCTGTTATCTAGCGAACGAAGCATAACCGACAGTTCTTACATACTGTAACATCCATAATAAATACAGGAATTGTCTTTATCATTTCCTTTGAAGTTTACTTGACATTGGCGAACTATTTTTGTTTTGGTACTAATTTCACGGTGGATAGTGGATATTTTATCTCCTTCGTGCTCCCGTCAACGATGATTTTAAATGTCGTTAAAGCATATTATGTCAATCTTTGATTTCCGTTATAATAATGTCAACAACGGATGACTAACATTTGAGAGACATGGTGACAGTGCTAAATTATTTGATAATTATCTACATACAGAGTTGCGGTGCAAAAATTGATATTTGACAGTTGTAAATAAACATTGGGTGCTGAAGATATTTTTTTACATTTTCGTAAATTGATTTGAAATAAACATGGCAGCAGAAGATTCTGGATGGAAAAGCACTATTTTAGATAGGTTACACGAAAGAAACAAACTAGAAACCGGCTGTTTCCAAGATATCATTTCTCTGCGTAAGAAAACCTAACCTTAATATTTGTTTTGATTGCGAACATTTTATTACATTACTTAAAACACGATAATAATTTGTCTTGAATAACATAAACACTGGTCTTCCTTGTAATAAAATGATCAATTTGTGCATTTAAATTTTTTTAATTCACTGTTTTATTATTATTCAAATGATTAACTTTCTAATTTAATAGGTTATGTGAAATCTAATTAAATCTTATGTAATTTTTTCGAGGACATATTTTATTATATTTTACTATTTTATTTATTAAGTTGTCGCATTTTGTTTCGCCTGTAAATTAAATCTATGTTATATAATTTTCTTTATGACTTACATTTTCATTTTGATAACTACATAACAATGTGTAATGGTCAGCCCACTCGGCTACCGTTCTGGAGGTCCCGAGTTCGATTCCCACGGGGGTCAAATGAATTTAAGTGATTTTTTCACTCTAATATTTATTGAATATTACCCTGGACTGGTACCTGAAGCGGAGGGCTGATCACCTTTCCTTCATGTGTTAACGATCAAGATAACACTGCGTTTAAATGATGCAGTGCCCTATGCATCATTAGGGAGCGGATAAGGGTTTGAATGAATAACTACATACTTAATTTATTTATTGTAACTGCAGACTGTTAGTAGAATTCCATATTGAATTGTTGGGTAATATATCCAAAATTAAACACGGTTGTTGGATTGAATTCTACTTTTATTTACATATATATGATAAACCTGTGACGCGTTTCGTCTTATTAAGACATTTTTTAACACCTTAATCATACTTAATCGCAATTTTTTTACACGAAAAGTTGGAAAAGGTTAAATGCTGGACTCAGAGGAATGGAGGCGTTTCATGCATGCCTGATGCTCACATGAAACAAGACAATGATGAAAAAATGTCTTTTTTATAGTATTACTAATACTCAAATATGGTCATCTTGTTTTTTCAGATAACCGACTCTTTGATAGCGCCAATTCGTTAAAAGGTGAAAATCTCCAACTCTCCATTCAAAATGAGAAGCTTCGACAATCCAATTCTGGAACTGGCGGAGGTAACAAAAATTTCAATCTTAACGTAAATTATGCCTTGTAAAAAAAGCAAGCTTGATTAAGGTTCTTGCGAGGCATGCGGAGTACATGGCCAAGCCACCTGAATTGCTTTTTCTTGACGACAGTTGTGAACAAGATTTGCTGCGTCCTATGCCTTATCTCCTCATTCCTCACAAAGTCAAACCACCGCACGCCTAAAATTCTTCGCAGACACCTATTTTCTAAGCTAAGTATACGGCTGCTCTGGGCCCTTGTTAAACACATTTACAGATTATTTTGTCTGTAGTAGTCCGCCTCCGTAGTGTAATGGTCAGCTCGCTCGGCTACCGTTCTGGGGGTCTCGGTTTCAATTCCCAAGGGGGGTAAAATAAATTTTAGTGTTTTTTTATTATAATATTTATTCAACATTACCCTGAATGGCACTGCCATCATGAAATAAAGGTTATTATTGAATAATCATATTTTAACCTGCCTATAAATATATGATATATCAATCTGCCTGTATATAAAAACACTAACGAATTCGAATATGTAACGTTGTATTAAAATAACTAATAAATTGTACGTTTTATGATTTTGAACAACCGATGAATTATGTTTTTATTCATATCGATTGTATTTTAATGTGATTTTAATATGAATGATATGTTCATTTCCCGGGTTCGATTCCCAAGGGGGGGGGGGGTCAAATAAAAATGAATGATTTTTTCACTCTAATATTTAATCAATATTACTCTGGATTAGTACCTGTAGCGGAGGGCTGACCACCTTTCCTTTATGTGTTAACGATCAAGATAACACTGCGTTCATATGATGCAGTGCCCAATATCATTGGGGTTTGCATAAGGGTTTAAAAAAATTAAACGAATTTAAACTTTGTTAAATACATTTATAATTTATTTTATATTTAGTCTATGTAAATAAACATATTAGATTTTTCATAAAATTTTGACACAGAACCTAACCTCATATCGTCTATTATATTTGTGTTCATTTTATGCCGATTTTTTTTATGCCAGTGTCTCTCGAAACAGAATCCCATCGTAAAACGAAGTTTATCCGTATGTGTAATTATTTTCTATACATTGTTTTAGCGGCAGTATCTACAGCCACAACTGAACATATTCAGCGGCTGGAGCAGAAGCTTCTCACTCAGCAGGAAGAGTTGACCAGCGTCCTCCGGAGAAAAGGAGAAAATGCTCAGCAGATCATCAACCTAAACTCAAAACTCCAAGAAGCCGAAAAGTTAATACTGTTTAAAGATGAAAGGTACTAATATATCTTTTCCATACTGATTCAACCTTCCCCTCCCGGTGATATGTATTTACTACAACTCTACTTATAAAATGAGAAAATCAATATAAAATATAATAGATACGGGCTCAGAATTTTCGTATTCCTCCGTAGTATAATTATGAATTACATGAAAGTATTTTAATGAGATTATTCATTTGCAGCGACGGAAATAAATAATTTGTAAAAAAATCGAGGATAAAATCACCAACGCACAAACGTTTCTTTGTGTGCGTGCGTGGCGTGCTTTGTGTATACGCACATGTCCTAACGTGTTTACTGCGCCAGAAGTGCGCAGATCATCTTACGCGGCAGTCGTGTCGCTATGCCAGCCATTTCGGATACTTGCAATGTATTTTTTCTCAACTTTTTTCTCAACTTTTTTCAAAAAATTTTTAAACTTTTAGGAATATTCTCATTTTTCCCGTTTTTAAACTACGTTAACCTTTTCCGTACTAGTCATCCAAAAATTATACGTGATTATAATTTCAATTACAATTTCTATATATTTCAAAATTAAATATACATAACAAACAATATATTTAAGGTTAATACATTAGAAAGTAAGCAGGAAGATTCAAAGATGTAGAAGAATCCCGCTTCGGAAAACTCCTTCAGACACATTGAACAGATATCCAATGTGATATTGTTCAACATAACGATAGCTCTTCCTACAGGCATAAGGATGGGCCGGTTGGTCCTGTATATAGGAATGTTGAAACAATCTATGCCGACGCTGTCTTAGGTAACTATGGGGAACATACAGACCAATGCTCCGGATAATTTCAGGATTATCGACCATACCGCACAACAATCGATAAAAATGCGTAATCAAATACATATTCCTTCTAGTCTCTAAACTATTGTAGCCGAGCATACCCTGGAGAAACTCGGTCGAGTAGAGCCAAGGATAATAGCCATACTCTTTCATGTAGAGATACCTCGGAATCTTGAGATAAGCAAGAGGCCGGAAATCAGAACAAACGAAAGCTGAGTAATCAAATTGTCTCGCTCTTTCCTTATGGACCACATTTATTAGATTGAAAGATATTACATGTCGCTAGCAGACAAAAAAATGAACATCCTGATATATAATTACGTAGAACTCGTGATATTGACATTAAATTAAAATAATATTTTAAAATATTTAACCATTTGAAATTATAAAAATAAAAAAGAGAAAATTTTCCTCCATATTATACTTCTGGGACATACCTGTTTTCTTAAAATATTTGAGATAATCATTTACTCTATTACTTTAATTTATTTTACTTGTTAAGTATCATCTGATTTTTAAATAACTAAAGACTTGTCCGCCTCCGTAGTGTAATGGTCAGCATGCTCGCCTACCGTTCTGGAGGTCCCGGGTTCGATTCCCAGGGGGGGTTAAATAAATATAAGTGATTTTTTCACTCTAATATTTATTCAATATTACACTAGACTGGTACCTGAAGTGGAGGGCTGATCACCTTTCCTTCATGTGTAATCGATCGAGATAACACTGCGTTTATATGAAGCAGTGCCCTATGCACCATTGGGGTGCGGTAAGGGATTTATTATTTTTAAAGATCAAATTGAATATTAAATTACTTTTTAGAAATATTACAAGAGGAATCACATAAGGAAATCAATTATTTCTAGGTCAGATTGCAATGTCTGCATTGGCCCCTATCCAAGAGCGGATACAATTTGATTTCGTTACATTTAGTAAGCATTATGCAGTGCGAAAATGTAACTTTACGATCCAAACAATCATTAAACGGTTTATTAATACATGTGTCAACTACATTTTCATTTGATAAGTATTTACGCTGTTCAATTTCGTAATCATAAATTGTCCTGAACTTCTCATCACCTTATTTCCCCTCCAATAATCTGAGACTTGTGTGTACATGTGACTAAGTCTAAAATCTTCTTCAAACCCTCATCCGCACCCGATGGTGCATAGGGCACTGCACCATATAAACGCAGTGTTATCTTGATCGTAAACACATGAAGGAAAGGTGATCAGCCCTTCGCTTCAGGAGCCAGTCCAGGGTAATATTTGATAAATATTATAGTGAAAAAATCACTTATATTTATTTGACACCCCTCTTTGGGAATCGAACCAGGGACCTCCAGTACGGTAGCTGAGCTTGCTGACCATTACACTACGGAGGTGGACAAACAGTCTAAAATCTAGAATTTTAAAATTATCTTCGTGGGTTACAATTTTTTACTTCTCTCCTCTTCTGCTTGGTGTACGCCTTGTGGCCCGTTTTTAAAAGGGATTAGCCTCCTACGATGTCGATTCCCAGCTGTCGATCCATCTCTTTAGTGGTCTGCCCGGTAGTACCTTGGGGTTGGCCGTACAGTGCAATGTGGGGAGTCTGGATGGTTCCATTCACCTTTGTTGTCTTCCCCACCTAACCAACATCTTTGATCTCGCATATTTCTCTTGTTGTTACTTATTCTGCCTCGTAGACTCTTGCCGATATGCTTCTTAGAGTCTTCATTTCTGACTAGCGCGGTTTTTGTGAGTACGGCGTCCGCTCTGCTTTCGATTCCATATGTCATGATGGGTCGCACAGAAGTTTTGTATATTTTTAGCCTCGGACAAAGAACTTCTCTTGAACATTACCAAAGTACGACAACGGAAACAATTTTTTTATAACAAAAAAAAAATTGTACATACTCGGAATACTCATACCTTACAAAATCTCAGTAATATATTTTAATTTGACTGTTAAAATGTCATAGTAACTATTAATGTCCATATGAGCTTATGATAATTACCTTATCAGCATATTTTTCTTAGATATTTTATCTGATAAAGTCTTCTGAGTATACACAAAAATAATTTCCCTTGCAAATATGATGATACTGTTCTCCATATCTCATATTTGATACTTTTGTTGAGTTTTGTATTTACATATGTATCTTGTATTTGGTAAACATGGCAACGTTTTGGTCTTCTTCTTCATTGTGTCCCATGTCAGGCAAACAAAGAAACATGGTGTCTAATGAAATAAAAACTCAATTTTTTTGATTAATTTTATTTTCTAATTTTTAATATTTCTAATTTTTTAATTATATTTAAGTGATTATATTTTCCTAAACGTTGAATAATCAACTAAAGTTGCATACTTAAAATAATATTTTATCGTTTTTATTAGGAAGGTTATTCAAACCGGATATCATATCCATAGATTTATATCCAAAGATAAATAAGATTATAACACTGATTAAACTTGTGAATATGAAATGACTTGTGTTATTGAACGTATAAAAAAATGTAACGTTAGTAAACAAAGAAAAAATGCTGAGAAAGTACAGACTTCAAGGTGGATAACAATATATTAAATAAACCTATACTCTCGAAAGCATTGGCTAACATGTGAAGCCGCGGAATTGGAGAGAACATGGCATAATTTGCATCGTGCACGGATACAGAAAATGCAGATTTTTTTCCTAGTACCTCTCCGATGCACGCTAAGCTTTATTTTATATTTAAGAAATCAGGGCTGTCAAAAAAGTCACAGAAAGACCAAATCTGTAATTTCCCTTCTATCACTAAGATTTATTATTTTAGCCGCTTCATTATGCAATTATTATCTAACTCATCAATGGGGATGTTTAGTTTGAAATTAATGTATTTACGAAACTTGTGTTGTACTCTCTCTCTATGCTGTCAGCGTGTATAACAATGGTTCCTAACCGTGTTGGAGGTACCGAACCCCTCCAGTTTCATATGCGCGTTCACCAAAACCTTAATTAGAAAAATAAAATAATTTTTTTTCAAATTTAAAATATAGGTATATGTTTATACATAGGTGCACAAAAATAACAAAATCATTTTAACACGATTTTCACATAAAAACAAAAACAAAATAATGAATATTTCAGAGACCAGTTTAGAAATGCGTGGCTTTACTTTACTACAGTTAGAATTCAACTATTGGGCGGCATTGTTGGCAGAAAATCATCACTTCTCTATTCTATGTGATTTCCCAATTCCATAAATCACATTTCGCAATGATGACACACTACGACAATAGATCTAGTACATTTGTTATTTATTGATTTGGCATTTAATTTGTAGAACTCCATTTTAATTTATGTATTAGTTTTAAATCCCCCATTAGCTACTGTTGTCTCCCATAAATTCTTGCTGCACATGTTAAAACTGTCACATAGAATTTTCGTTAGTAAAATACAACTTAATAGACTCAAAAAATCTGTGTTTGGTTTAAAATTAATACATAAATACATTTGTTATGACTTATTTGAAGTCTCATCCCATAAAATAAAAAAAATTACGAAGCGCAGTATGTGCATTGTTTTAGCTTTTGAGCTCTTGTATTATTTTCATAACTAGATTGATATATTCCTTTCAAATAATATACTAGATTTATTAGATAAATGAATACATCATATTTCGTATAATTTTTCATAATATTGTACAGTAAGTCGGGTGTGTTTTTGACCTCCGCCGCACCCAGGAGACTCCCCAAACCCCTGGGGTTCGATCGAACCCAGGCTAAGAACCACTGGTGTATAGGATAATGGGGAGACCAGACTGTGGAGCTGTATTCGAACTGACTTCTAACATTTATTATTATGATTGGGTGTTTTTTTATGGTTTATAAATACGATTTTTGTCAACGATTTCAGCTTATCACAGTCCAGAACTGCCATAGCCTCCCTAGAGCTGGATGTGTCCCGCCTTCACACTAGTTTGAGTGAACTCAAGAAACTTGAACAGCATCTGAGAGATGAACACCAAGCCCTCCAGATCACGTGCGCAGCTCTCGAGGAAAAACTACGGAAGGCACAGGTGAACATTCTTTATCCGCATGCGTACATTATGCCCAATAAATACTAGGACCGAAGATAGTAACACCCCTCTTAGCGCAGGTAATGCGTGCCAGCAAAATGGCGCGCTAAATTAAGACGTTCACTGCGTACAATATATCGCGAACAATCACAAGATGCTGACAAAATTAAAAATATGGAATAATTTGAAAATTATTGTTGTACATACTAAATTACTCACTGTTCTTTTTGTGTGTAGTATTCATGTGCGGCTCATATTTATACTCGCTTTGAGGCAAGCAAGTATAAACATGAGGGAAACGTGTGTTAATCAGCGCTAAGCAGGGTCTATTTTCCACATGTATAAATGACAACATTTTGAGTGAGTTCAAATACTTATTCACGAATCAGAATTTTCCCCAAGTAGGAGTTATTTTTTTTACATTATTTTTTAACATCTCAACATAGATGAAGAAGAATATGGAAGTATGGACATTTACAGGGCTTACAACCATCTAAGGCTTGGTTAAGTGATCACTTTACACACGAGTAACATTCACCAATTCTACCCATGATTGACAACCACACTACTCAAATTCTTAAAACTTCTACACATTTTTGTATAAATGATTGAAGAAAAAACATAATATGAATTTAAAAAAATTGCACAACCCTGAAGGAATCCCTAACATGCTGTCCAAAATGTATGTGATACTTTTATAATGGATCCAGTATTTCTCGCTACAGTACCAAAAGCCGACATATCGGATTTTGGTAACCGGAGGTATTAATAAAAAAATGTTACTTGTAACCCTTATCCGCACCCAATAGTGCATAGGGCACTGCATCGAATTGACGTAGTGTTATCATGATCATTACTTACATGAAGGCAAGGTGATCACTCTTGCGGTTCAGGAACCAGTCCAGGGTAATATTAAATAAATATTGCAGTGCAAAATCACTAATATTTATTTTCACCCCCCTGGGAATCGAACCCGGGACCTCCAGCACGGTAGCTAAACACGCTGACCATTACACTACGGAGGCGGACAGAAAAATTTTTTTACTTTGTTTTAACTCTGACATTTGATATGCGTATTTAAAAGCGTCAATTGATTTATTGCGTAAGAACTCGTGATCTACTCAAATTGCATTCACGCTAAATATCTTGCTAATGAGATATAAAAGTGACAAATTTGACAGTTGTAATTTTTTAAATGAGATTATCCAACGTCACACTTCCGAGGAGTTGCTGACTTGGCATCGCTCCAATGAGGATTAATTCACGGAAATTATAATGCGTATTTATGCACGTATAATTTCATCTTGTGATTAATGCCAGTTCCTCGCCACGCATGGTCAATTATCATATTTATGTGAGGCTATAAATTATCCTAGATAGCTTTTCGTAGCTACCATGCTGGATATCCCGGTTCAATTCCCAAGAGAGTCAAGAAATAAATTTACGTAATTTTTTGCTTAAATATTTATTTAATATTATCATAGGTTTGTACCTAAAGCGCAGAGCTTATCATCTTATCTTTGTGTATTTAACAATCAAGATAACACTATTTTTATATGATGCAGTGCCCTATGCACCATAAATTTCGGATAAGGGTTAAAAAACAGATGGTTATTACTGCTATTGCGGTAAAAAATGCAAGTCAAATACATTGTTTGTGGGAAACGCTTTTAAGCGTTTTATTTGCTTAGAGTGCGAGTGACACCAAAAAATATTGTTTAGATCGGAATCGGGTTTGCATTTACTTGTGATTAGTATACTGAGGATCGGGCGGCAGACTGTCAGGGTATAATTAAGATCGGGTTTGATGAAAAAACTGTCCGACAACAATGTATTAATATCGTTTATTTCAGAGGTGTCAAACTCAAAAGGCACCGAGGGCCGCATAAGGTATTTTGGGTACGCCGGCGGGCCACATCAAAATACTAAAAAATGTCATTTTCATTTTTATCTTACTTTAAGTGAATAATTTATTATCAAAGACAGTCACATGAGGTACAGTAGATCCAACTTGATGATTTTGTAAAAGGATATCATATGTTCCCTTACAAAAAAATATTTCAATGAAGAATTAAAATAAATGAAAAATATATTTTCCACATAAAATCTTTGTTAACACACGTCAGTCAAACACATCAAAGATTTTAAACAAGCAATCATTAATATTTTTATTTATGTAAATATTGTACATATATTTTTTTATATTCTCAACGTCATTGGATTAGCGTTAATGTGTCAACAGAGCAATAAAAATCGGTTCCATTTTATGCACACTGGAGTGTGACAAAAATATAGAAAGTACCAAAATAGCTTCACTCATCCGTTAGTTCAGTAATCCATGAGTGCTTATCCCACTACTCCAGATATCTTGGCACACACATTCATTTCAGTATTGAAGTAGCTTCAGTGCATTCGCGGGATTCCCTATACTCGCAAGTTTACTGCAGTGTTTAAGAAATCTGATTACATTTGTCTTGCACTTCGTGAAATATAGGAAGAGCTTCAAAGTGTGCCAGTTTTATTGATACAGTAAAACCTCGATGTAACGGACGTCTATTTAACTAACTTTGAATATAACGGACGAATAATCCGGTCAATAAATATAATAAGCGTTTTCAAAATTTTAGAGAGTTGATTATAAAAAACAGCAATTTCGTTTTTCAAAGCAGGATTACCGAAATCAAGCTCGTCGATATCAAACAGCAACATCACTTCACGACAAGTGCCCGAAGACAATACATATATTGAATTCTGTTTGTGATTTGTATTGTTTATATCTAAACAAAGTGTTCATATTTAAAAAAGAAAGTTTTTTCATTTATTTTCAACTAATTTTTTGTATACAAGGGACTTTCGTCTTTAACGTACACCCCCTCCCTCCAATCGTTCTGTTATATCGAGGTTTTTTTGTAATTTGGTTTTTCGTATTGTGTATCAGCATTTGAATACGAGTTTTGATCATGTTTGAAATAACTGATTGTGACCGTGTTGGGAGAAATTCCATAGTTAGTGACATTTTATTTGTTTTATTTTTCTTCTGCTTCTCACCCTTATCCATACCCGATGTTGCACAGGACCCTGCATCGCATATGAGCAGTGTTATCTTGATGTTTAATATATGAAGGAAAGGTGATCAGTCCCACGCTTCAGGTTCCAGTCCATTTTAAATGAATGTTAGAGTGAAAATTTTCTTTTATTTATTTATGCCTCCTGGGAATCAATCTCAAGACCTTCAACATTGTAGACAAAAGTGTTAACTGTTACGTTATGGAAGCGAACAATATAATATAACATTATTGTAGATATACTTTTCAAACATTACTTTAGCTACTAGAGTGATAATGTCACCATCGACATTTTTAATGATGGCACGGAGAAATATATAATAGAGGTCTATTACCAGATTGGTGAAATCAATTTGAAATTGATTTCACCAATCTGGTGGAGTCTTGAATTTCGTACCTTATGTGGCATAGTTTAATTTCACTTTTCATTTTTACTTCTAATTTTTATTTTTAATTATTTTTAATTGTTATTACCCTTTTTTTCAACCAAATTTCTATTCTTTATACATGTATTTAACCAGCACCTTTATTTTTTCTGTAAGCTTGTTGTGTTCCCATCTAATTGATGAAAAACATTCAAACAATTTGTATCGCACTGTATTTCATTTATTGTAATATGTTTTTCATTGTTTGTGAACCATAAATAAATAAAGAAATAAAGAACCCTTCTACATAGTCCAAATTGCCACACATATTTGCGAGTGAAGCATGAAGCCAGTAAGAATCCTGCATTTTTTTTCCCTAGTGAATTTGTCGTTAAGCTTGAAGTCACTGAGACCCCTTTAATTTTGAATTGAATTTGTCCATAAGCATTAAATCTCTAAGAACTCTGCAATTAATTCTGCAGTGAATTTGTCCTTCAGCATGAAATCGCTAAGAATACTGTTTTTTTCCTTGGTGAATTTGTTCTTTAGCATAAAGTCGCTAAGGACCCTGCAATTTTTTTCACGAGTGACTATTTTCCTTCAACGTAACGCTACGTAACATAAACTAGCCGCTACGAACCTTGTAGTTTTTTTTTCTCAAATGATATTTGTCCATAAGCATAAAGTTTCTAAGAATCCTGCAATATATTTACTAGTATTATTTGTCAAAATGTTGCACGGTTATTTTTAGCGAGTAATGCTCATCCTTGAACAATTACTAATTCAATTTGTTACTTACAGCTACAATTATTATAATTTTTAATCATTTATTGGCAATTTATGATTTTAGGATGAAAACCGGCAGTTGGTGGAACGGCTCATCAAATATAAGGCTAAAGATGCTGACAAAATGAACGAAGATAATGAAAATTTTCTCAAGTAAGTTATGCATCAACACTTTCAGTTTTACTTTTCTTCTTGTATTAGTTTTTTGGGTTTGCACTTTCAAATTTTAGATTAGTGTTGTAGAAATCGCTAATAATAGTAAATGAGTAGTTTGCCTGTCCTATTTTAATTTATGTAGCGCTTTTATTGACATTATTTTTAAATATTTTGTTTTAAACATCTCCCAAAGAGTATGGTTTAGTGTGTTTTAATACTCTTATACTCAGCCGTCAAATTTATTTTTAACAAACGGAACAAGTAGTGACATCTGTGGAATTTTTTGCATAGTTTCTCAAAAGTTTAATGCAATTATCGGTAATACCAACTCCACAATTCAACATATGATGGGTATACTGGCAAAAAACATGAACTCTAAAATACCTGTTTGAATAATACCTGTTATTTAAAGCTTTTAGACTGAATAAAATACCTGCTATTACACTTGAAGTTGAATTTAGTTTTAAAACCACATATACATCGTAGTCATACAGGAGAAAGTGACCAAGTGCATTTTTTACAAAAACGTGATCATTGATTATTTGATATCTCACTAGCTTAATATCGCTCTGGAAAAAATCCCTAAAGATTTTAAACTTGGAAGTACAATATATTGACTTGTTAAAACTGACTAACTGCATTGATGTTCATTTTCTTGCCAAGCAATAGTGACTCAGATGGCCCTCCTGAACATTTTACATTTTGTCAGTTGGTCACTTTCTCCTGTACGACTACGATATATGACATTTCAGACTACTTACTGTATTTTTCCAGTTTATAGAACATTAACTTTATTGTAATACTGCATCATCAAGTCAAAATTGCATATTTTTGAGTTAACATTATTTGCCAGTACACCCAGGATATGTTGCTCATAGCATACAAGATTATAAAAAGTTAAAAAAATATATATCCATTCCCCAAATACAGTTTTATCTCCGTAAATTGACTCCCGGACAGGTTAAGTTACATATGACATTCTACACAACTTATTGTTGATGATGTTGGAGAAAAATTACCTTTTTTTTATGTAAATAAAATTTTTGCCTTGGTTTCAGTTTTGTGCTGTTCGATTTCAGTATTATTTCTGTCGGGTAGAGTTTTGGTTTTATATGTTATACTTTGTATTCACGCCTAAAATTAATTTTTTTATAATTTTAAAAATTTATAGTTGTGCTGTGTGCTGTAAATGTGATAATTGATTCGAAATTCGGTGATGAAATACGATGAATAATGGTGAAATACGGTAGAAATGTATTACATTATTTTTTTAAAGATATTTCTAGTACCTTGAACTTGTGTATTATATTCGATACAGAATATATTTGTAAAAATATTTAATACAATAATATTACAAAGAAATATCTGGCGACATCATATGTTGACAATTTATGACTTGCAAAGGGTCATTAATGGGTTTAAAAATTATACCAGACACTGGATTATTCATCCTACGGATGATTTGTCGATTTTATAGGTGCCTCAACATGATATCAAACATCTATCGTTTTTCAATCAGCCACTCTTCGAAATCTATTGAAAACACTAGTAATTGTAATAGTATAAAGTGATAGCTTAATCCAACTAAATGGCAGATCTAAGTCCTGGGATGCTCAGACTTCCATCGTCTTTGATGTAAAAAAAAATTGAGGTTTCATATCAAGTTGATATAATTTTTTTGTTGTATTCTTAATATTATGAGGTTATTTGCTTTTATCCCGAAAATGAGGTTATTTTGTATTAAAACTATATTAAAACAAAATTTACTTTTGTTTGTGCCTTCAATATAACATGATTGTCAACATGATATAAAAATATACACAACAGTAATATAAAGATATATATATATTTTTTTAAATAAAAATTTTGCTTGGTAAATACCACTATTTCTCAAAATTTATTGTGAAACATTTTTCAATGAATTATGCATCATTAACAAACACCTTGATGATGCTGAATGCTTCGAAACACGTGTCACAATAGATTTTATGAAATAGTGGTATTTACCAAGTAAAATTTACATAGATTAAATGGATATTCATTACCATTAAGTGACTGCTGAATCAATCAATTTTAAATTAATTTTCTCAATTTAAAAAAATCATACAGTGAAACCCCTATTTTACGTTTTTTAATCCAATGCCCGATTTGCCCGTACCATATACGGGCAAAAAAATTGGCCTTCGCAGATTTCCCCATGCCTGATATGGGCACCCTGGTGAAGAAATAGCTTGTAAATTTGTTTATTAATACTATTCTTTCGTCACTTGTTCAATTTACATGCACAAACCGTCTTAACATACCTTTCTTAATTTTATCGATAATGCTTATCTTGCCTTGCATTCTTTCCTTATACCGCTATTCGAACATCTATCATACATTGTTTTAGCACATATTCGTCTAAAAACGTAAAATCTTGTAATGAATTTACTAAAATATATCAGGACTCAAATGATTACAAGCAATTGGCGGGAAAACTTTGAATTTGGGAATGTAAAATCTAGGTTTCACTGTAGTTGCAATATCTACTTTTTTCAAATATATACAGTTGAGCCTTTTGCTTTCATTTTAGATGTGTTTGACCATTAGAAATAGTGAAACAAAGAAGGCTGACTGTTTTGCTTTTTAGAAATAGTGAAGCAAAGAAGGCCGACTATTTAGCATATTAGAAATAGTGAAACACAGAAGTCTGACTATTTTGCTTATTACAAATAGTGAAGCAAAGAAGACCGACTATTTATGTAGTGAAACCATTAGTAGTTATTTTCTTTTGGATTTTGTGTCTCTAATTTCAGCAGGACAAGCAAACCAACTGCCTTTTTATTGAACACCTTCAGTAGGGTCAGTTTTGGGTAAGTTTCCGTCACAACACCCAGTGATCATTTTACACAGTTCTTATACACTTGCCCTTCTTACAACAGCCATTTTTACACACATCGAATAACCATTTAAAATATTATTATAAAATTTTCATTAACGTCAGATACTTTTTTTACTGTGTAATATTGATATGGTTGGAATCCTTCGATTGCAGTTACATTTTAATAATAATAAATATTCAATATTTTACCTAGCATAATTTTTTTGTAAAATCCTTTCACAAGGGCGCTAAGCAAATAAGCCAATTAATTTTTTTCATTTGTAAGTCAATCTAACTCTAATAATAGTCAGCGATAATCAGTGCTCTGCTGTCATTTTTATATATAGCTGTATTTTTTACTAATAATTTTTGCAAAAATATGAACAATATCACACGATACTAAATGCAAATTAATCCTGAATCAATCTGTTTGAAACTCAATAAGTGGTATTATACAAAAGTTTAGTTTTTAAAATAATATACATGTCATTCTACAATGTTAATACCGAATAAATAAATAGTATTAAAAAAAATACTATTTTTTTGTGAGGACTATTTTTGTGAGTTTTAATGGTCTCTCCAAAAATCCTGTATGTACTATGATTTATATCAAAATTTTATGCTGTTTGCATAAAACATACAAAACTAAATTAAGGAAAAGACAGTTGTTAAAATAAAATAAACAGTATTTATTAACAAATTTAATTTTTTTTCTAGGCACACACATTCACTGTTGGTGGTGGTGAATTCATAAAACACATACACCCATAGGAAAAATACTAATTTCTGTTTACTTCCATATGATAAAACCGGCAGTTAACTATAGTCTAACCTTAACCTTTCTTCTTCTTCTCTGTCTTCTCTTCTTGCCCTCTGTCCTCCACTGCTGGATATAGGCCTCTACTGTATCTATCCATTTCCTTCAGTCGGTAACCTTTGGCTGTCTGAATTCCTGAAGTTTTATGTATCTTTTGTACTCCCGCAAATACACATATCAAATGAAATGGTCACTGTTTTGTTGATGTTTCTTTGGCATGGTTGTCTGGCAGTTTGCTTGGGTTGCTGAAATTACATATTGCATGTGTCGTCTTGTTTGCTTTGCTTGCCAAAGCTGTCTATTTCAATTATTCCCAATTGTTTGCATATATAAGTGGAACAGCGATTAATGGAACTGAATTTTAATCTTAAAATTTTTGTTTAAAGCAAATAATCTGATAGAACACGTATATTATGCAATTTTATCCCTCACACTATGCCTGTTAAATCCCTTAAAACTGTACTTTCTTAATTTGTATTGCTGTTTCATTTATGTATTATTTTAAATTATATTATTAAGTATTTATATTATATTATTGTACATTAAAGATTTGTTTTTTTATTTTTTTTATTTTATTGAATTGCCAAATTTATGTATGGTATTTCTGTAAAATCAAATCAAAGTAACTGTCAAATCAACTGTATATCTACAGACTGTCTATTTGATAGTTGACAGTTGATTTGTAGTTTTGCCATTTCACCATGAATAGACTGAATGACCATTATGCGTGTCGTAGGTTCAACTAATGGTCCGAAAACAATATTCTGCTTGATCCTCTTGATCATCTGCTTGATCATCTGTCTCGCGACACCCTCACATCCATTAAAAGTCACTGTTTGGTGTGCTTTATGGGCAGGTGGAATCATTGGCCCATATTTTTTTAAAGATGATGCCAGTCAGAATGTTATGGTCAATGGAGAGCGCTACAGAACCATGATAACTGACTTCTTCGCACCTCAGTTGAATGGCATTGACGTGACAGTGCTGTGGTTTCAACAAGATGGCATGAACATGCCCTACTGCGGGTGTCACCATCAATTTACCGTGGGAAATTTGAATTTGTATACCTCTAAAAAAATACCCTATATAATAGTATGTCACATAACAAAGTGCATCTAAGACACTTTGTATGAATTCTAATAAGGCATCATTTGCATGTGAAAAATTTAAGTGCAGTGCCCCTAGAAAAATGTACCTCAGAACATATTTTAGTATGACAAATTTTACATGAATATTTTAATGTCATTGTTTTATTATTTTTTATCTTCATTTTCTTGATAGCATGACATACTATGAAAATGCCTGATTTTTTTTCACTTTTTATATTGTATTCTGTACATCGTTCATGTGATTCATATATATATTTTGAGACATTATAATATTCATCATTATAACAATAAGCTTTGGTTGCAGGAAAAAATACGGTATACAACATTTATCAACATTAACAAAATAATTTGGTGTTGTATAGGAATAGTTTATTTATAGTAAGGTCAGCTTAAATTATGAAAAATATTAATCTGACATACAATTCTTGAAATTCTTTTAAAGCATATTTTTTTTATGAAAATCTCATAGAATAACCGCGTTACACATACAAATGTTTGTGATATGCGGGTTTTTTTGTGCACTTAAAATATTTAATGAGTACCGGATATGCAAAAACAGACAAACACAGTAATAAAATTAAGCGAGAAACTCGCTTTTATTATTCTGACTAACGTGGGTCTGTGTATTCCATGTTTTAAAATTTATCACACTAAAAAACACTTGACATTACAAAAGCGCATAAATCCATCCTAAATGCACCTGTTATGGCAAAATCTTGTCAGGTATGAATACAACAAATATTGTTTTCAAAATTCTGTAGAAAAAAAGCTGATTTTTTTTGCCCGTTTCTCAGAAAATAACCCGAGAGTTGGGTGAATTAATTAAGAGAAACAAAAATTTCAAAATATGTAGTTAATCTCAATAATATAATCAATTTAGTTAACACATTTTAAGCAGGTGTTTTTTATACGTGCCTTCCGCTGGGGCGGGATTTGATAATTTTTTACATATAGTTTAGACCTTAACAAAGAGATTGGTACACAATATTCATATAAAAATATTTAATAATTCCTTCTTTTTTGACTTTGAAAGGAGGCAAGCGCAGAAGGTAAAAATACTCTTCTCATTATTAAGTATCAATCCATTGAATGGGTAAAAATACCTTTCCCGTCCATATTTGTTATTTTATTCTATAAAATGCAGTTCTACCAAGAAATGTCAGTACAAAACTTAAATCTAATAATAATTAGTGTGTTAAGAAAAACAACAATTTTAAAAACATGTAATCAATATTAAAAAATAATTAATTTAATTAAGTCTTAAAATCATTTGTTTGCTTTTCCTGAATTGTAGGATCCGTGGCGAACGGATGAGGAGAGAACTGGAGGAGGCTGTCAAGGAGGCCGGGGCTGCAGGAAGCGCCAGGGGTAGTATTGACGAGGGAGGGGGTAGTCCCATCCCCCTCCAGCTCTCACTACCTCCCCTCTCCACATTCAACACCGGAGAATTGCCCAGTAAAGTTGCACTAAAATTTGTAAGTAATTTTTTACCCACAATAATATATTTTCAATTTTAATAACGGACTTACTAACCATCACGACAGATCACAAATCTTGATTTATTAAAAAAAATATTTTTGACCAGAAATGTTTAATAAAAAATGTTTGAAATAATAAATGTCCATCTAAAAACAGGGGAGGGCTGATCACCTTTCTTTTGTGTGTTAACAATCGAGATAACACTGCGTTTGTATGATGCAGTACCCTATGCACAATTGGGGTGCGGATGAGGGTTTGAAGTTCTAAAAACAGTATTTTAATTTACTAAATAATAACTTTGAGAAATATCTATTGGGCATACTTCTTATTCTTCTTCCAACCCCTATCTGCACCAAATTACAGAGTCATCAATATTTCAATTTTATATATTTTTTAATAACGACCCTAGCCAATTTATAAGTAATAAATATACTGCATGTAATAATTGTTTTTTAAAATAATAATCTTTTTTTAATGTTTATTAAACAAGGATGAACATATCGTAGTCGTACAGGAGAAAGTGACCAACTAACAAAATGTAAAATGTTCAGGAGGGCCATTTAAGTCACTTTTGCATGGCAAGAAAATAAACATCAATGCAGTTAGTCATTTTTAAGTCAATATATTATACTTCCAAGTTAAAAAAACCTTTGAGACTTTTTTAGTGGGATATCAAATAGTCAATGATCACGTTTTTGTAAAAAATGCACTTGGTCACTTTCTCCTGTATGACTACGATATAAGACAAGGAATTATACATTAGCCTGAAATATTGTAATTATTCTGGCTTTATATTTTAGTTAGCAAGTGACATATTCCAGATATCGCTATGGACCGCAAAATCATTGCCGAGGTTTTGCATTCAGTGAAAAGGAGTATTGAATCCAGATACTATCCGGCTGTTTTTACATTTTTATTATATATAATATTTTTTTTCACAGGATGCACACGACGGAGAAGTAAATGCAGTGAAGTTTAGTCCCACCGATAGAATTGTAGCAACGGGAGGGGCTGACAGGAAACTCAAACTGTGGGATCTTTCAAATGGTAACTACACATTCATGCAAGCTTGAGAACCATCACTTAACCATATATGTATACGTATATTCTTCTTAGGGTTAATAAATGACCTTTTTCAAATATAGCAGTGATACTGCTACAATGAAAGCAATTTATAAAAAAAAACTTCGAAGATTTGAATTCATTTTCTGGGGGTGAATGGATTGCACGGATTGTAGTGCGCTCCCGAACCTCTACTTGTTGCTGCTTAGAAGATGCGTTTATAAAGGGATGGGAATTAAATTCGATAATCACTTACTTGATACACATTTTTATTTGGCAATATTTAAAAATGATATAAAATGCAATGATTAAGGAAACACCTATTTTTATACCACTTGAGTTATATTAAAGACTACTTGTTTCGGAAGCTAAACTTCCATCGTCAAAATATATAGGCCAAACCGCGAGAAATTTAAAGATAAGAATTAAAGAACATCATAGCGGTCTTGTTAGTAATTATTTTTCGGAATTTGCGAATCACATAATAGATACAAATCACTCATTCCACTCTCATAAATTTAAATTATTACACCTTGTTCCACATAAAGGCCAAATTATGAATTATTTAGAAAATTTAGAAATCCAAAAAAAACCTAAATTTTTATTATAATTTATTAAATAATATATTGTTTCAAAATTCTTCTCCTTTGCTTTCCATTTTTCCTTTGTTTTCAAACTCCGCCCCTTTACTAACCCCCTCGCCCTAACTTTCCCTCTCCTTCTTTATAGAACAATTTTATATTTTAGCTATTATTCAGACCTGACGATGGTAGTTTAGCTTCCGAAACTAGTAGTCTTTAATAAAACTCAAGTGGTATAAAAACAAGTGTTTCCTTAATCATTGTTACATGCCTTACCACAAAGTTAATACCGAAACAATTAATATAATATAATGTGCATATTGCTACGTTATTTTAATATGAAAGAACAATCACTGACCACGTTACACTTTTGATTTGAAATATTTTATGGAAATCACTAAATGGCAAATGGTAGCTGTAGATCGACCTTATCATGCTGGGGTCTAGATGGCGAGAAAAAATGGATTCTTCGTGGTCAGTCTATTTAATGCTTCGCCTAGTGATGTCATGTCATCCGCGGTGACGTGGTGACGTCACATTCGTCCGCGGTACATTTGTCTATTGCGCTCCGTTCGGGCACCGCAGTTTGTTATTATTATAATAAAATTATGCTCTTCTACTTATCTGAATACATAATTGACAAACATCTATTGTGGAACTCTGTTATATAGAAAAATACGGGTGTAAATGTTAGTAAATAAATAAATAATAAAATAACTGCATATTTTTGACATTATACATAATAAGATATGTGATTTTATATCATATATATTATAGTTATTTTTAATGGTGATACAACTTTGATATGTCTTTATATTTTTTCAATGTTAATTTTTAAGTTAGTACCTTGGTAAAAAGTCACTTTATGGTAATTTTTATCCATTTTTAAATTTTTTTAAATTGGTACATACCACTTTTTCCAAAAATCAATTGTGACATATCGCTCACTCCTTTCAAGAACGTCATAAATCAAAAATCGTCAATTTTTAGTTGTGCAATTTTCTTATTTATGTTGTCTTGTTAACCTTAATCCCATGTCCCGAAAAGAGAAATGGAAATTACTCATCGGGAATGTTATATATCGCTCACTCCTTTCAAGAAAGTCATAAATAAAAAATCGTAAATTTTCAGTTGTGCATATTTTCGGAATGCCCAGAAAAATGTACTATATCCCAGCAAAAGGGGCATATTTTTAACTTAATATTTACCCGCTACAGGGCAAAAAAAGTCGTTTTTGCATTTTGAAGAAAAGGTATTGTTTAATTATTTTTTTAAATATATTAAATATTTTTCAAATGGAGAAAAAACATTCAGGTTTTACCTAAAAAGATGTGTTGCTCAGTAAAAATTTCAATAAGTGGCTTGATATTTGTTTTTAATACATTGTATTATATTTTTAAACTTTAAAAGCGTTCTCATGAAAAATCTAGTTTTTTGATTTATGACGTTCTTGAAAGGAGTTAGCGATTTGTTACGTTGCATTCTGCATCATTTTCAAACACCGAGTTACAGTGTTGTACAGTACAATAGATTATGGTAAACTAATGGTATTTATCAAGTAAAATTCAAATAATAAAAAAAGAAGTGTCTGAGCCTTCTGCTGTCGTACTTACAGTAACTTAATTTTAGGTGTGTGCAAAATCAAAGGCGTCTTGAATGGGTCCAATGCAGCAGTGATGTCTGTGGATTTTGACACAACGGGAACATTGATCTTGGGAGCTTCCAATGACTTCGCAACTCGAGTCTGGACTGTCTACGATCAGAGACTAAGGGTAAGCGGAATACACCCTGATTTTTCTGCCTTCCTGGGATTGTGAATTTTGTTTTTCTCTTACAGGCAGGCCTTACATAACGACAATATTTTATTTCATGCAAAAATATTGGATCTCTTTAATTTTATTTTATAAATTGTGTTTCTTACGGTTTTTATTCCATTTTAGGTTGCTCCTGAAACTACCTTCCACTCCTTACCCATCCAGAATCCAATTGAAACTACAAAATCATCATCACCATACACTCCTTCCTGTACTTAACATTTTTCACTAAATCACCCTGTAAACTACTTATTATTTGGTGAAAAATGTTTGCTCCTTTGACTAAAAATCCTGTTGCACTAAAAAAAATTACACTTACTAAAAAAATCACTTAAACTGAAAAAACCTAGTTTAAAAAAGTGTTTAAAAAAACGCCTCGCAATAAAAAAAACCCTTGCACTAAAAAACCCTTCCAGGAAAATAAACCCCTAACACTTAAAAACCCATTGCATCGACAACAACAAAAACAATACTTAAAATAATATATTACATAACAATCCCTAGGATTAAAAAAATCCCTTGCACATAAAAACAAAATCCCATTGCCTTTAAAAAACCTTTGCACTAAAAAAAAATTAAAATCCCTTTCAATAAAAAAAAAACTTAACAATTAAAAACAAACCTCTGGAACAAAATACATCCTTGCAAAACAAAAGCCCCTTGCATTGAAAAAAACCTCTTGCATTTAATAAACTTACACTGCACCGAGAACCCGTTCCATTACAAGACATCCACTTTAGAATCTCTATGTGTAATTTTTTAACATTTATCTCTACAATGTACACTGTGTTACATGTGTAATTATTTATGACCATTTTTTGTCTTCCAATTGTTATATACACCAATAAATCATTTATGTTATGTTATTTTCTCATGAATTTCTTTAATGCATTTATTGAACAATCTATTATTAAATAATTTAACAGTTATGTTTTATATGACCATTAAAAATGATATTTTATGTTTTTTTCTGTAGTTATTACTTTTCATATAAACAATGTTGTGAAATTATTACACAGGTATTAATGTTTTAAATATTTAGTTTATTCAAATATTTTTTAAATTGCAGAAATTGCAAAAAAAAACAATGCAAATAGATCTTAAAATTATGTTTAATGTAGGATTATGTATAAAAATTAAATAATTGTTTTTTTTTTTAATAAAATTTATTTAAAAAAAAAACAGTTTGTTTGACCAAATAATAGTATTATATTTTAAACATGTAATTTTCATGCAGCAAATTATTTATACAGAAAAATATTTTATTTTTCAAAAGTGTAACTTATGTATATTAATAACAAAAAAAAATAGTATAGTGTATTACAGTTCAGACACAATTAGTTTAAAAAATACCTACTTATAAAATTGAACAAATAAAAGCTTGACCTCCATCTATGGGCATGGTAAAGGATTCACATATCCAATTAAATAAATATGATACTGTTTGGTCAAAAATACAACAGATGTCTCAAAGTGATTACAATCGATAGGCTTTGATGAAATTTTCCTCATTTTTCAATTCATTTCCTCTTATAACAATTTGTATTATACTCGTATATTGTTTAAAAGGTTAAAGCTTTTTTTGAAAATAACACTTGCACTTTATTTTATTTAAATATAAGGGTTTAAAAATAAATTAAAAAATATTATGTTCACTTAGGTATTCAATATTGTTAATCATTTTCAAAACGGAAATGGTTTTTTCAAAATGACTTTTTTATTTCATCTTGGAGTTTAATTTGATTAACGCGCAATAATTTTGACCAAAAACACTACGGACTATACCTAATGGTCTACTTTACAGTAACTTATGCCACAGGGGATGTGTTATTTCACATTATAGATCAGGCATTTCAAACTAGCGGCCCACAATTATTTTTTTTGTGACTCGGATACCTGGGGTTATACTTTCCATTTATTTTAATTTTTCATTGAAATATTTTTTTGTACGGGAACATATGATATGCTTTTACAAAATCATTAAGTAGGATCTGCTGTACCTCATGTGACTATCTTTGATGATAAATTATTCACCTAAAGTTAGATAAAAATAAAAATGAGATTTTTGAGTTGTTTTATGTGGCCCATCGGCGTACCCAAAATACCTTATTGCTTTATGAGTTTGACACCTCTGTTATGGATGTCTTGCTATCAAAATTTGATTCATGGTTATAAAATTTAGATAACTCAATTTGATCATCTTTCCTCAAAAATCAAGAACCGTATCCCTCGTATAAATTAAACCCAAATTATCTTGTATTATTTTTATTTTAAGTATTAACTTTACTTTTTTATACTATTTAAATCGATTGATGGCCATTTTCCTTGAATTATAAATGACCTACCATTTTGATTTATTATCGCTGAATTTTGAATATGTTCCCTTTATAATATATTTCCTCCTCCAGTTCAGAATATAGTTATTAATACAAAATACAATTCGATAATTTGTAACGTTAGAATTTCATATAAAATATATTGAAGTCAAAAATATGAGTGTCATTTTAAAAAGAAAACACATCCAACATATTTGTTATTTTCATCATTCCGAATCCCAAAAATAGAAATCATTTTCCAAAAACCATAAATTCTTTGTCTATTTAAGGGTGAAAATTACTTGAATCTAAAGAAAAGTTCATCTTCGAGATACCAAAATGACTTTACAATACCATTTTGTAGTTTAAACAGAGGTTTAAATATTTGGGAACCAAATACTTTAATAACCTCTCTACAGATTTAAAAAAATATATATAGCATATCATAGTCGTGCACTAGAAGATTTTTATACTTTTTACTAGTTTGTTTCTTTAATATGATATCCACAATATTCCATGTACTGGAAGTGACTTTATATGGAAATAAAGCAATCTTGTATTATCCCTTTACATTTTTGACATCTCAACATAGATGAAGAAGAATATGGAAGTCAGTATGCAGTATTTACAAGGTCTTGGACCTTTCATAGGCTATATAGCGATCACTTTACACACATGCAACATTCGCCATTCTACCCATGATATACAACCACACTATTCAAATTTAAAAAAATTCTGATTACATTGATCAATCTTATGACACAGTACATATTATAAGGAGAGTTCACAACAGCCTTCTATTCCGGATTGAGATGTCGCTCACTCCTTTCAAAAACGTCAAATATCAAAAAACTTGATTTTTCAGGAGATCGTTTTTAATGTTTAAAATTAAATGAAATGTATTAAAAATAAATATCAAGCCACTTATTGAACTGTTGACAGTGCAACAGATCTTTTTAGATAAAACCTCAATGTTTTTTCTCCATTCGAAAAATATTTAGTTTATTTTTAAAAAAATAATTAAACAATACATTTTCTTCAAAATGCAAAAATAAAACTTTCTGCACTGTAGCGGGTAAATATTAAGTTGAAAATATGCCTCTTTTGCTGGGATATAGTATACATTTTCTGGGCATTCCGAAAACATGCACAATTGAAAATTTATGATTTTAAATATATACTAGAGACATCTATTGGTGAGATGTAAAGAAGCTTTTTACTAAGCAGAAACTCTTATATTAGTATGTGAGATCCGAATCCTGGATTATAATCACACACATGAGAAACGCCAGAAAATACCATTTTCATTATTATTATTTAGCTCATAATTTAACCAGATAATTTATTTACAACATTTTGAGTGTGTCATTTTAAGTTCTAGTGATTCAAGAACAAGGTTTCTAAATTGGTTCATATACTTATATAGAACTTCCAAGAATTTGAGTAGTGTGGTTGTCAATAATGGGTAGAATTGGTGAATGTTACACGTGTGTAAAGTGATCACTTAAACCAGCCTATGACGGTCGTCAGCCCCGTAAATGCCCAGACTTCCATATTCTTCTTCATCTTTGATGAGTTGTCAAAAAATAAGATAATTTGTAGATTCTCGATTTTTTCGCACAAAAACACACACACACACACACACACACACACACACACACACACACACACACACACACACACACACAAACACACACAAACACACACACACACACACACACACACACACACACACACACACACACACACACACACACACACACACACACACACACACACACACACACACACACACACACACACACACACACACACACACAAACACACACACACACACACACACACACACACACAAACACACACAAACACACACACACACACACACACACACACACACACACACACACACACACACACACACACACACAAACACACACACACACACACACACAAACACACACACACACACACACACACACACACACACACACACACACACACACACACAAACACACACAAACACACACACACACACACACACACACACACACACACACACACACACACACACACACACACACACACACACACACACACACACACACACACACACACACACACACACACACACACACACACACACACACACACACACACACACACACACACACACACACACACACACACACACACACACACACACACACAAACACACACACACACACACACACACACACACAAACACACACAAACACACACACACACACACACACACACACACACACACACACACACACACACACACACACACACACACACAAACACACACACACACACACACACAAACACACACAAACACACACACACACACACACACACACACACACACACACACACACACACACACACACACACACACAAACACACACACACACACACACACACACACAAACACACACAAACACACACACACACACACACACACACACACACACACACACACACACACACACACACACACACACACACACACAAACACACACAAACACACACACACACACACACACACACACACACACACACACACACAAACACACACAAACACACACACACACACACACACACACACACACACACACACACACACACAAACACACACAAACACACACACACACACACACACACACACACACACACACACACACACACACACACACACACACACACACACAAAATATATACATACACATACACGTACTTATGACACGACTAAGGTCAATAATGTGTTTTTATTGCACATACCATATAATGCAGTTCTACAACAATGTTTTTTTTTAATAATTGCATAATGAAACACATCAAACACAACACATACCTCTTTTGGTCAAAATAATTGTTATTACTATGCAATAAAGTTATACAACGTGCTTCAATTATCCAAAAAGTCGTTAAAAATAATGTAAATATGAAAAAGTTATTTATGATTGGATAATAGAAGTGTGGTGATCTGAAATAGATCGCATCATTCGGCCATGTCGTATTTGATTGCATGTCATGGACATTTTTTTTCATCTAGTTTCTCATGTCCACCTCCGTGGTGTAATGGTTAGCATGTTTAGCTACTGCGCTGGAGGTCCCGGGCTCGATTCCCAGGGGGGAGTGAAAATAAATATGATTGATTTTTTTCACTGTAATATTTATTTAATATTACCCTAGACTGGTACCTGAAGCGGAGGGCTGATCACCTTTCCTTCATGTGTAAAACGATCAAGATAACACTGCGTTTATATGACGCAGTGCCCTATGCACCATTGGGGTGCGGATAAGGGTTTTGTTATTATTATTATTACACTCTTATATTTATTTGATTTTACCCTGGACTGGTCCCTGAAGCGCAGGAGTGATCACCTTCACGTAAGCAACGATCAAGATAACACTGCGTCAGTACGATGCAGTGCCCTATGCACCATTGGGTGCGTATAAGGATTAGAATAAGTTTTATAAACAAATATTGTTAAATGTGCCTTCGGCACGAGAAAACTCGACGATGGTGCATTATTGCAATTTGTAATTATTTGTATGATAAAACATAAAATAAAAATATGGTCCTTGCATGAATTCACACGACTGCTTTTTTTTATTAACATATAATTGTATACATTTATTTAAATCACAATTTTAAACATATTTAAAAATATATATATATATTTTGCAAAGACCCACCAAGCTACCTTGTGTGTCTTGTCGGTGGAGTTCTTTTTAATACCTTTTATTGTTTTTAACCTAATATACACTCAAAAAAGAGAGAAAAATTAAGAATACTTATATACATTTTACAATTTTCATAAAATTTTCTAAGTTTCAAATAAACGTAAAATAAATATCAATAATAAAACTCTTACAACTGTCAATACCTTTTGTTCCATCCTGTATAAAAAAAATTTAAACAAGCTGAAAAAAGATACGGCGATCGCGTAAATTATAATGCCTCATAGTCTGATATTAATTAAAATCGTATGAAAAATTAGGGTCAGTAAATTTTATACCGATATGATTATTTATTAGTAATAAATTCGCAGCGTTTGAAAATGTTTAATGGGTAATATGGAGATCCCATAAATCATGGCTACGATGCAAGTTATAGTAAGGTAGCAAAATGCATACTTATCGGCGAATATAAATTTCCAATAATTGCTATATCGCCGTAATATTGGCTATACCCCTGTAGGAGTATGAACTAAAATACATCAGTATCGTGTGGAGATTTAATACTGTACGCGTTAAGTTGGAGACTGACCGGAGCATTTCGTCGTAACGTAAGTACAGCGAGCCGAGCACTCCATCCATAGTTTTGGATGCTCGCCGCGAGCGGTGTTACGTCGTTATGTTACGACGAAATGCTCTGGTCAGTCTCCACCTTTATATAGTATTTTTCTTCTTATGACCCTTACCCGCACCCAATGGTGCAAAGGGCACTGCATTAATTACAGAATTAATTAGGGCAGGCAGTAGAGGTAGGTAGTTAGGTAAGTTAGGTTCTACTTACTAGGGTAGGTAGTAAGGTAAGCTAGGTACAAATTAGTGAGGTAGGTAAAAAAAAAGTGTTTTCTTTAATAATATATGGTATTGTAAGGAATAATAATTTAAATGATTTTAAAATTTAAAAAAAATAGTGAGTTCTGGGTCCTTTTTTGTTTTAATAAAGCCATGAAGTAAGCCGAATCAATTAATTTAATTAAAATTTCAAAGTGATCGGTTATAAGCTATAGCAGTTTCGGATTTTGAACCTTTGTGATATTTAAAAAAAATAGTTTTTGCAACATTTTGAGTGTGTCCAAATACTTGTTCACAAAATCTGGATGATCTCCAATTACAGGAGTTATTTTCTTATATTTATTTTTTTTGACATCTCATCAAAGATGAAGAAGAATATGGAAGTCTGGGGATTTACGGGGCTCATAGGCTGGTTTAAGTGATCACTTTACACACGTGTAACATTCACCAATTCTACCCATTATTGACAACCACACTACATTCTTGGAAGTTCAATATATGAACCAATTTATGTATTAATTTTAAATCAAACACAGATTTTTTGAGTCTACTTGGTTGTATTTTATTAACAAAAACACATACAAAATTTATATTGTGACAATTGTTTCGCCTTGTTAAGGCATTATCAAACGAATGACATTCGTAAAAAAATCTGTGTTTGATTTAAAATTAATACATAAATTTAAATAGAGTTCTACAAATTAAACCCCAAATCAATAAATATATAAACCAATGTATTATTAAGTGGTCACTTAAACCAGCCTATGACGGTCGTCAGCCCCGTAAATGCCCAGACTTCCATATTCTTCTTCGTCTTTAACGAGATGTTGAAAAACAATAAGTTTTTGCGTTCTTTGCGTTAAACCACGCGTCGTAATAATCGTTTTTGTGCTTTATAAACATATCGGAACACCCAGATACCATTTATCTACTATAGCAGGGTGGGTGATCGAGTAAATAATGCTATGCAGTTAACCATACCGCGCACTTACCTTCGAACTGGCTACTCGACTAGGAGTCCAGTAATAATGTAGTACGCGAAGAAACAATTTGTACTTAATTATCGCTAGATTGCTTCGTGAAACGCCCATTTCTTACTCCTTGTATCGGAATTAATTTCATACATAAATCTAGTATTTTCTAACTGTTGGGTACTACATATCGTAGTCGTACAGGAGAAAGTGACCAACTACCAAAACGTAAAATGTTCAGGAGGGCCATTGAAGTCACTTTTGCTTGGCAAGAAAATAAACACCAATGCAGTTAGTCATTTTAAACAAGTCAATATATTATACTTCCAAGATTAAAATCCTTTGGGATTTTTTCAGGGCAATATTAAGCTAGTAAGATATCAAATAGTAATGATCACGTTTTTGTAAAACAATGCACTTGGTCACTTTCTCCTGTATGATTACGATATATCCAAAATTAAACACGATTATTGGATTGAATTCTACTTTTATTTACAAATATATGATAATATGTGACGCGTTTCGTCTTATTCAGACATTATCAAACACTCAGTGTTTTAAAATCACGATGAATATTTTATTATTACTTAATTATAATGTCTACCCGTTTCGAAGCTAACCACTTATTTATCAAAACTGATTAATACTAAAACACTTAGTAAATAAAATTCAAAATATTTTGACGGCTAGGCAAAAGAGCTTGGGTAGATCTCAAGTGGCTGTATTTTATTTTTTTGTGTTGATTGGCAGTCACAGTCAAAAGGAATCAGGGATAATGAGCGATTGGAAACATTTAATAACGGACTTTTAGAAAAAATTTACAAGTTAAAAGTTACATTTTAATTATGAAAAACCTGTATTCGATCGATCGATTACCTTTCTCATTAGTTATCGAAAGAATTCAGTTCAGAAAATATATTTTTCTTCGCATTTAGCTGGTTTGAAAGTGTTAACGAAATAAAAAGAAAATAAAGTAATATTTAGCCCAATGCCCAGTAAAATTCGTGATCAGGATCCATTTTTTAAATACCCTTCAATATTGCATTCAGCGTATCCTTATATATCATTTTTATTAAATATGCACACGAATTGATCATACTAGCGCATCCTTCGACGTTTACAAGGGTCTATACGATATGATTGCATCCTTTGCAAATTGCATTGTTATCCCTTTTTTAGTTAGGGACTCGTTGTTTATGGGGATTTTATGTTTGTTTCTTTTTTTGACAGCTAAATAAAACGTTCAGAAACATAATGGTAGATTTATTGATTTCATATACAAAGTAGTGTATTCGATATAAATCATAAAATAATTATTGCTCCCTTTTGTATGCTGACGATCTTGTGCTTCTTGCCTGATAGTAGAAAAGATCTGCAGAAGCTGGTGTATAATGTATGCAAGGGAAAAGATTTACTGATGAATGTTGACAAATTCAAAGACATGGTATTTTAAAGAGATAAAAGTATATCTGGATGAAAAATATTAGTACCTAATTGGGAAAATTGCAACAGCTAGATGATCGTATATTTTGGAAGTAAGTTTTATAGAGATGGAAATATTGAAAATGATATAGAAAGGAGAGTGAATGGTGCATTAAATTCTTCAGGAATGGATTCCTGGTTCCAACGTGTCAGTATACTGGATAGCGCGTTTGGCTACCATGCTGAGGGCCCGTGGGGTCAAAATAAATATAAGAGTATATTATTTATTAATTCGGAATTAACTTTGTGGCATGACATGCTGATTATATATTTTAAAAAAATAAACACTTATTTATGTTTTATTTCATTACTCACTAGTTTCGAAAACAACTGTTGTTTTCGAAACTTGTCGTGTGTAATTAAATAAAACTCAGTAGTGGTATTATACAAGTTTTTAATTTTTAAAATAATGAATATAAAAGATTTTTGCATTATAATCATAAAAATGAATGCAATATATTGCAATAGATGTGCAGTAATGCTAAAATGCCAAACCTTCTTCTAGTGGAACGGAAGGTCTGCTGATGACAGTCAATAGTCCACCTTCTCCTGAGGAGTTTCACGTGGTTTCCTCCCAGCAATGAGCAAATGCAGAAAAGTTCCTGATTGGCCCACACTAGATTACCCCTCCTATTCCCAACACAGATTCAAATAAAAACATATTCAATTATAAGAAAAAAATCACTTAACTATCTTTAAACCTTGTACATAATAAGCAAGGTAAATAATAAATGCAATACTTACCTATAAAAAATAAATTATAAAGTGATCACTTAAGCCAGCTAAATGCCAGGCATTTCGCCCTTTTTGACGCTCAGACTTTCATCTTCTTTCAAATAAACGATAGATGTTTCATGTCGGGTTGAAATATTATTAATTTTTAATTAATGTTTTACTTAGTGAATACCACTATTTCTTAAAATCTACTGTGACACGTGTTTCACATTAATTAATTTCGTGTAAAACATTAATTAAAAATGGATAGATTCTACCACAAAGTGACTGCCGAATCAATTGATGAAACTTTTATTTTTATTTTATTTTAAATGTAATTTTGAAAATGCGCACAGAGCGATGTTTTTGACTATTTTATTGCGTCGTTACCACATTCAAACAGCGATCGGTTGCCGAAAAATGTAGACAGGCCCTCATCATCATTTTCAGGGTTTTTGTGCCGTCTTGATGCGCCAACGTGATTACCACACAATGGCCTGATTGTGGACAGTTTAATTGTTTGCCTGTTAAGGAAGCCGACTGCATTCTATAGCAGTTTGTTGCGCGCGACCGCTGCGAAGGAATTCATTGGACTGCTCGATAGCGACTTGTGTAAAGGATGCTTTTACACTATAGAAACACTTGCAAATTGTTCGGCTTTTTCGACTCAAAAAAAGACTTCCACAGTGGTATTTACCAAGTAAAACATCAATTTAAAAATTAAGCCAATGTTTTGAATGTAGACTTTTTCAAAACATTGGCTTGATAACGATACAATTCTTTAAATTTTTGACTTGTCTCATTGCGATATCTGAACATAGATGAAGAAGAATGTGGAAGTCTAATAACATTCGCCAATTCTGCCCATGATCGTCAACCACACTACTGTAATTTTTGAAACTCCTAAATATATTAATTAATCTCGCGGCACAGTATATGTGAGTTCACAACAGCTTATGTATATGTTGGATTAAGCTTTTTTCAAGTATTTAAAATACTTGAATGTGGTTAGGTCAGGAGTCGGAATAAGAGGCGAAGATTGTTTGCAAAGAGACAAACTGGTGTGGCGTTCCATTCTCTCTGCCTACCTCTGCGCAGAAGCGGCGTGATAGTTAGTCAGTTAGTTTTTGTAGATACCATTCTTTCCTTATTTCATCCTTCGGACATCTATCAAATACCGTGTATTATAATTATTATTATCAATCAATTGTATTGGTAATTGCCATGGATCTTCCTCGAAAGACATCTAGAGGAAGACCAAGGAATTCATGGATGTTACAGAAAAACAACATAATTTGAAGGCATGACCTAGGTGTCGTTGTCCATGACAGAAGGACCTACAACCTGAGAACGAGGAGAGCTGCCCCCAACAATCTACAAAGACGATAAGTTGGAATGGAGCTAAGAAGAAGATGAATCAAATCATAAACATATAAAGAACCATAGCTTTAGTGGACTCATTGTAAAACGTAATAACTTTTTACTGTAACGTAAAATAACACTCTTGCTTTCGTCCATATAGTATGAACAACATAAATTTATTGTTGATTTTTTATTTGCACATGAATTATGAGCTCCGTGACCTCGTCGACGCCAAAGGTTTATTATGTGTGAGTTTTTTTGTTGTTCAAATGTTAGGATAGGTCTGGAAACACTCGATTGTTGACGAGGTGTATTACCAATATTAAAAATAAGTAAAAACCTAGAATTCCGATTACTTAAAATCATTTATAATCGAAATGTATCGTTTTGGTGAGGACCTACACATATCGCTCACTCCTTTCAACAACGTCATATATCAAAAAACTTGATTTTTCAGGAGATCGTTTTTAAAGTTTAAACATGAAATGTATTGAAAATAAATATCGAACCACTTTTTGAACTTTTTACTGTACAACAGATCTTTTTAGGTAAAACCTGAATGTTTTTTCTCCATTTGAAAAATATTTAGTATATTTAAAAAAATAATAAAACAAAACTTTTTCTTCAAAATGCAAAAACAACACTTTCTGCCCTGTAGCGGGTACATATTAAGTTAAAAATATGTCGCTTTTGCTGGGATATAATACATTTTCTGGGCATTCCGAAAACATGCACAACCGAAAAGCGACAATTTTTGATATGTGACGTTGTTAAAAGGAGTGAGCGATATGTATAAATAAAAATACTTCTTTTATATTCTCTCATAAAATCGTTTGATTGTTAAAATAGGCTTGTTTAGAATGAATTATCGAGTTAATTAATATAGTCGTGCCAAGTCGGACACTATCGACAGTTATCCCAACATCGAGAGACACGGTGCGTGCGTTGTAGTCCGACCCCCGCTCGCATATGTTAGTCCTCGACGCGAAATAGATGTTGCGATCCTTGCAGAGACAATAATTATCTCTTCCGCCTTGTCTCCTCGGAGGAAAGTGATCCTACAACATCGCCAGTTGGACATCAACGCTCTGAGTCCTGTGTAGTATGGCTGGCAAACACGCTAAACCCACGCCAGGCTCTAACAATAATGTTCCAACAAATTCTGTTAATGTAGATACAAATGAGGTGAGCCAATGTTATCTTGGTTTGTTTTGCCTAGTGTATCCGACTAACTATCTATCCATTGAGTTACTTTTCTCCACTCGTTTTTAGAACATTAATTTATGTAATAATGATTAAAGAAAACACTTCGTTTTTTACCACTTGAGTTTTATTATAGACTACATGTTTCAGAAGTTAAACTTCCATCATTCAGGTCTGTATAGTAACTAAATTTATAATAATAATATAATATATATAATAACTTAATTTATGTACATTATTTTAAGTGTGTCCGAATACTTGTTCACAAATCTGGATTATCTCAAATTATAGGAGTAATTTTTCACATTATGATTTTTCATATTTGTCATGTGTAGAACGAATGAGTGAAGAAAGAACGGTAAAACAAATTTATGAGGCGAATGTTATTGGAAAAAGGAGCAGAGGAATACCGATAAAAACTTGGCACCATCAGGTATGCCAAATTCTTGATAAATTCAAAGGCGGTTAGGTTAGGTTAGGTTATGTGTGAGGAGATGCATGAACGTGAAAGAGGCGATGAATGTTTGCAAAGACAGAGTGGTGTGGCGTTCTATTCTCTCTGCCTAGCCCTGCGGTGAAGCAGCGTAATGTTTAGTTAGTTAGTTAGTTAGTAATATATCTTATATAAGTCCTTAAAAAATCTCATACACATATCTTATTGGCTTATTCCCAGATGCCATTTCCTTTTAATCTTTGTATGTATAAAATATACATATTCCTACGTCCATTTTATTTAATCCTTTATCCTTCTATTAGCCATTCACCAGGTCCCTCCGGTACGCTTTAGTGTTGGCACTACGAACCCGTTATGGACGGAAAGCAGAATGAATGTGAACTACCGTTGGCCGTGAGAAATTGTATAACCTCAAACTATGTTGCAAGGGTTAGGCACTGGATTCATTGGTCGTCAACCGAATCATGTCGGACTGTATTGATAACTAGTGAAAACACTGATTTGGCATGTCGCTCACTCCTTTCAACAACATCAAAAATCGTCAATTTTCAGTTGTGCATGTTTTCGGAATGCCTAGAAAATGTACTATATCCCAGCAAAAGCGGCGTATTTTTGGCTTTATATTTACCCGCTACAGGGCAGAAAGTGTTGTTATTGCATTTTGAAGAAAATGTATTGTTTAATAATTTTTTTTTAATATACTTAATATTTTTCAAATGGAGAAAAATCATTCAGTCTTAACCTAAAAAAATCTGTTGCATAGTAAAAAGTTCAATAAGTGGCTTGATATTTATTTTTAATACATTTTGTTATATTTTTAAACTTCATTTTCATGATTCAAGAACAATGTTTCTGAATTGGTTCATATAAATATATACTGTATTGAACTTCCAAGTATTTGAGTAGTGTGGTTGTCAATAATGGGTAGAATTGGTGAATGTTACGTGTGTAAAGTGATCACTCAAACCAGCCTATGACGGTCGTCAGCCCCGTAAATGCCCAGACTTCCATATTCTTCTTCATCTTTGATGAGATGTCAAAAAAATAATATGATAATACGTATGTTTACACCACTTAAAATAAGGAACAACTCATAACGATTTCCTTAAGTAAACATTAATCAAATGTGTTCAAAGACATTAAAAAACTTCCGTTATAAAAAGTAAGAGAATCTTGAATTGATGATATTATTTCGTTATAAATAAAATTAAAAAAATAAATAAAAAATAAAAAAATAAACCCTTATCCACACCCAACGGTGCATTGGGCACTGCGTCATATAAACGCAGTGTTATTTTGATCGTTTACACATGAATGAAAGGTGATCAGCCTTCCGCTTCAGGTACCAGTCCAGGGTAGTATTGAATAAATATTACAGTGAAAAAATCACTTATATTTATTTTACCCCCCTTGGGAATCGAACCCGGGTCCTCCAAAACGGTAGCCGAGCGTGCTGACCATTACACTACGGAGGCGGACAAATAATATAAAAAAATAATAAGTAATTTTTATGTATTACCACTCGCTTCAATTGGTCAATTTTGCTTGATTTATTGATTATTTCATAGAGAAACAAAAGGTTGAGGATGGCTGAAGGGCCCAGCAGAGAAAGAACATTGTGCATAGTTAAATAATTTATTATGCAATAGAGGACATTGCATTCCTTTGCGGGTTCCGGCTATAGTACCTGATCCATATTCATAATTCCTTTTGAAGTCCACATGTGTCACGATTCTGCAATGTTCGCGCTCGAGCCAGCTTCATAGCCGACTTTGTTTCAACTTTCCACAATGATACATTTTTGTTCACCCTACAACGATCTAAAGATGGCCATTATCCCTACTTTTATTTATTCATTTAACTGTTAATATTTGCAGTTTATAAAAATGTTAAAGTTAGTTTGTTGAAAATCTCAAGTCTTCTAAAGTATTTTATTTATTGTTTCGGCATTAACTTTGTGGTAAGACATGTTACAATGATTAAAGAAAACACTTCGTTTTTTACCACTTGAGTTTTATTATAGACTACATGTTTCAGAAGTTAAACTTCCATCATTCAGGTCTGTATAGTAACTAAAATATAAAATTGTTCTATAAACTTACTTACTTACTTTACCTTCCTTTCCCCTCTCCTTATTTATAGAACAATTTTATATTTTATATTTTAGTTATTATACAGACCTGAATGATGGAAGTTTAACTTCTGAAACATGTAGTCTATAATAAAACTCAAGTGGTAAAAAACGAAGTGTTTTCTTTAATCATTCTTCTAAAGTAATTCACCGATCGCTTTGAAATATTGACACAACTTTGATTTTCGTGTGTTTATTATATTACATATCTCATTAAAACATTAAAATACAAGTATAATAGGTGACATGTTAAAAATCCTTTTGAAAAACAGCCATGTGGTTTTTTTTATCGGAAAAATAACAGAAAATTTACAAAAATAGTAAAATAAAAATATGAAAAATAATAGTTAATTTACGATTATATTATGCAACTTTAACATAACACTAAAACTGTCGTGTATATAAGTATAACTCTTTTTTTAAAGCTATGGCAGCGTTATCTGTTGAACGTAACACGCAACACCGCAATACTCAACCTTTTTCATGGCGGACAGCATGCTTATTAACTGCCGCTAACACGTAGCGCATTCAATGTTTTTGATTGGATCGTTGTTTAATAGATTTTTAATATTTAAACTGCTTCAAAAGCTTTGTAAAATATTTCAAATGTGTGCTTTCTATTTTATTTTGCCAGACTGAGGTACAGCGACGTGTGGCCGGGTACAGCTAGTAAAAAATATAATAGCACAATATATTGTATTGTTTTCTAAATTTCAATCAAAATTATAACAATTGATTAACAAAATATTGTGGTAGGTGTTATACACTATAATATTAACATTTGTTCGTATAATGTTGTCGCTCTCTTATAGTGCGAAAAATATCCTAAAAACTAATGTCAAAAGTTCCCTAAACGAAAAACCTATGGCAAAAATATTTTTATGTTTTTTTTTTAACTACACACCTTTTAATAATCCTTTTCTTCTTAAAACCATATAATCATTTCAAAGAAAAACTAAATTTTTCAATACAGTGTTTTAAGAATAAAAACATTTTACGTAAAATGTTACCTGGATTTAGAGAAAATTAAGTTGTGACTTAACGAATACTGGGCCTTAATTAACCAAGAATTAACTCGAAACACGCGCTGCGTTCTCAAACCTAAAATATCACTAACCAACGTTGATAACGGTTATAAAAACGTGCACGAATGTACAATACCTACATACATTGACCCAATACGGTCATTAATAATTGGGTATCTTTTTAACATCTCCGTTTTCAGATAACTTAATTTGTTTTTTTTTTCTTGTTTTTACCGTATATGAATGATTATCGTGTATTATTTGTATCCGCCTCGGGCTAGTGCAATATTATTAATGGTTTGATACCAATCAACCGGCTTTTATATCATTTCAGGTGTAGAATTAATGTGTTTTTTTACAACACTTATGTACTGCTGATTATCTTGGTAAATCACCTATGTAACTTTTATAATTTAATGTATGTAATTTAAAAATATATTATGTCTGGTGCAAGGTAGACTTATGTTTCCTTTGCGAATTTATCCCCACATTACGGTATTAAAATGCAAAGTTAATTTCATCCGTGCTGAGTCTAACCTATTTCATTGTTTACTATCTTTTAATTCATTTGAATAAAGATGATACTGTTTAAATATTAAGTATCTAAATACCTTTAGCTTCGTGATTTGAATTCGTGACCGTCCATGCTTAGAATTTCATTAAAAATGGCTCTCTCGCACTGTCTAGTTCTACCGATTCTAAACAAATAAGGATGGATATATCACAGAAGATAAAATTGTAAATTTTCGATCGTCGCACGATATCGCTAAAGTAAGTTTCAATTACACTGGCCAACAATGATTTTGTAACTGAAATTTTGATGACTGATTTGAACTAAGTTAATCGTTCTTATTCCAAGTCTATATGGTGACAAGCTTGTATCACGTCAAGTTTTGATGTTACAGTCATATTATTGTTTGTATGGACCCCATACGTTGAAACCGTAATAATGGTTGGTATCTAGACATGTTTTAGTCTAATGTATAAGAGATTTAAAAAAAGTATTGATAATTATGGAGTAACAATGGAAAAATATAAACTTATTAATATTGAATATTATATGTTTATATATATTTATACATAAATAATAAGATAAACTTTAGTCAATATCAGAATTAAAAATATCCATAACTAAAAAGTCTGACGTGCTATATTTTTTTTTGCTTTCATTTTTTGATTCAGCTATGCAAAGTGCATGAGGATCAGGTATTTTCATGCCAGTTACAAAATAAAAGTTGTAAATTGTTGGCCAGTGTAAATTGTTGGCAGAGTGATAAATAAAAGACGAATTCTCCCAAAAATTAAACTTTTTCTCGACAGTTATACTAAGATAATCATATGTTTCACTAATATTTCAGAGTAATAAATAAATGAAGGATTTTCCAAAAACATTAACTTGTTCTCATAATATATTATATTTTAATTTCATTAATTCATTATTAATTATTTTAGAGTGATAAATAATAAAATAATTCTTCTAAACATCAAACTCTAGTCCTCGACAGTTATCCTAAGAATACCATTTTTTTCACTAATATTTCAGAGTGATAAATAAAAAAAAACTTATGCAAATTGAAACTGTAGTTCTCAACAATTATCTTAAGAAACTCATTTTTTCGCTTATATTTCAGAGTGATCAATAAAATAAATAACCTTTTAACAATAAAACCATAGTCCTCTATAGTTATCCTAAAAAAAAGTTATATTATGTACGTAATATATTGTCCTCACAGTGGGTCATTGATATTTTATTACTGCTATGTTATGTAAACAAAGTATTATTATTGTACCATACAAATAATATATTTAAACAAAAAATAACATTTCATTGCGAAATCATCTGTATGAATGTTATATTTTCTTTCAATAGCTGTATATTGTCTATTTTATGACTTGTGGATATTTTATGTCAAGAAAATGGTTACCGGGTCTTTTAAGGTATGGTATTATTTACATATGATATTTACTACTTAATATACGTATTCTTTGAAGACACACCCCTTGTATATGGCATACGAATAATAAAAAATACTAGCAGTTTCTCCACTCCAAGGATATTATGATATAATATGTGTATTTACTTATTCACAAAGCTTGTAACTAAAAAAATTATGTAAATATAAAAGCCCTTTACAACTGAGAACTGTTTGTTAGAGCGTTTTAGCACTACACGGAATTTTACCGTCCGGTAGTCCGTTTTTTAAAAATAAAAGCGACTACGACAGTTTAGCGTGATTTACGCGCACCGTGATCACGCACCAATCAAGCGCATCGATCTGAAGAAAGACGGCCAAAAGCACAAGCCAATCCAAGCCAATCATCCGTTTTATCATGCTAACCGGACTGCCTGACGCTAAAATTCCTGTACTGCACAAGCGCCCTTAGGGTTATTTCGATTTAGACTATTGAAAATTTTGTGCTTTTCTTGGCCTTTTTTAGGGGTGCTTTAATGGCACTGATTGGACTAACCCACATCAATTTATGATCCGTACTTAATTCGACTATAGGAATTAAACGGGTCGTTCCACGATCGAGTTTTTTAACAGGACGGTAGACTGAATAATTTTCATTGATTTCAGAATTGATTGACAGAAAAATTATACGCTGAGCTTTCGCGATGATCGTCTGGAAACTAGTGGTTCTCAACTTTCCATATTTCAATAACCAATACTCGCAAAAAATCCAACCAGTTTTTTTTTATGTTGGTAACATTCTCAAAATGGTACATTTTCAACATGTTTCTCCACTCAAAGTAATTTGCAAAATAAATTTCAAAACCTATTCGTTCTATGAAGTGCATGGGGCACTGCATCTGGCAGACACGACATTAACTTATTCGTTACTTATATAAAGGCAATTGATCAGTCGCACTTCTGACCTAATTACTTTCAAGTATTTGAAATACTCAATATTACCAAATTTTTCTTCGGTTTTCCTCTGCTTCTATTAGCAATCACATTCGCCTCATAAATTTGTTATACTTTTTTATATACTCATTTGATTCACATACCCAAACCACATCTTTCTTAATTTTATCGATAATTCTCAGCCTCAAACTAAGCTGAAATTTAAAATAATGATAAAGAAAATTAATCTCTCTTGTAAAAATCATGAAAACTGCACAATTAAGTCTCATTTTTATTAAAGTAGAATTGTAATAGGGTTTTTTTATATATACTACGCCTTCCGGTGATATTGTCAAATATCACATTACAATGTCCTCGAAATTTTGTAAAAATAGGACAGAATTGAGAATTCATGATAACTGACATGATTATTAATTTTATTTTTACTGAGTAAGTACCACTATTTCTTAAAATCTACTGCGATACGTGTTTCGATGCATTCCGCATCATTTTCAAAGACCGTAAAAAATATTATTTTTTGACATCTCATCAAAGATGAAGAAAAATATGGAAGTCTGGGTATTTACGGGGCTGACGCCGTCATAGGCTGGTAAATGCCCAGACTTTCATCTCCTTCTTCATCTTTGATGAGATGTCAACAAATAATATGAAAATAACTCCTGTAATTGGAGATAATCCAGATTTTGTGAACAAGTATTTGGACACACTCAAAATGTTGTAGACCGTAGTAAATGTTTGAAAATTTTTGAAAACGTTTGAAAATGATGCGGAATGCATCGAAACACATGTCACAGTGGATTTTAAGAAATAGTGGTACTTACTAAGTAAAACTTAAATTAAAAATGGATAGATTTAACCACAAAGTAACTGCCGAATCAATTAATGACATGATTAGTTAGACTTGACGATCTATGATCTTCCGAAAACCTAAAAAAACCGCTGGCGACAAGCAAAATGATCTGAATCAGTCCTACCGGCGCCAAGCGAAAGAATGACAATTAGACGAGCGGACATAAAATTATAAAAAATGACTAAAATCCTTCACAGGCTATCCAAATTATCATCATAATGCGTTTTTAGTTCGAGCGAAATGTCGCGACAATTTGGATAAAAATTGTTCCTGTTCGTTGGTTTTTCTTGTTTGCTCTCCTGTTCTTGGATTGTTCTTCAAGGGTTACAATCGTTGCGATGATTGGTTTGCTTCTTTCGTGATCATTCTCCTCCCGGCATTATCCTCCGCTCGTCTCTTCAACTCGGCGTGCCCACTACAGCCCATGCGCGAGATAATTTGGTCCACGTAGGTTAAGCGGGGACGTCCTCTGTAGTTTGTGCCTTCACACATAAAAAATATATAAGAATTATAAATGAATAAAATGTGTACGCAGCACTGTACACGAGATAAAAGCAAAACTTCTTTAAAAATAAAAAATAAAAAATATTTAATTAGAGGGACAGTGATAGAGAGAGAGAGAGAGAGAGAGAGCGTCTCAAAAGAAATACAAAATTGAATTTAAAATATTCAACTTTTTTTTACATCTCAACGTAGATGCAGATAAATTTGAATGTTTGTGTATTCAATAGGTCTTATAGCCTGTCATAGTCTGGTAAAGTTATCACTTTCACACTTGTAACATTCACCATTCTACCCATGATGGACAACCACATTACTCAAACTTTGGAAGTCATTATACAATTTTGACGTTTTTATAAATAAATGTCAGTCTTATTTTATCCTTATTTCTAGTTCTATGTTTGAGATTTTTTTATTTAAAACTATTTTGACCTTAAATCATTTAGGTAATTTCTTTAAAAAAAATATGTGTAAAGATAAGCATATTATGCATTACTCTCTCTTTTATGGGTAACCAGTTACACATCAAAAAAATTATTAATGTACGTGTGGACTATATATTTTATAATATATGTAATATCAAATTAGTCACTCTAGTTGGCATAACAGTATCCATTGAGATTAACATAAGGTTCCTTGTAAATTTATAAGCCTATATAAATCCGGCTATCTGAAGCTAAGCCCAGACGCAAACGAGCATATCTATGATTTTGAACCTTTCATATTAAGCTAAGCCTATTACAGCCTTAAGTTATACCGCTTAGTTTTTAGCTTATCTAGATTACTTCACTTCAGAACTTCCTTAACTGAAGAGGGTTTTCGCCACAAAGTACGCATAACAAACATAGAAAATATTTTCCGAAAACCTTTTATTATCTAAAATAATAAATAAAAATACGGGGTAATTTTGACGAAAATAGATACTTGTTAAACCTTTTATTGATGGCTCAATATAGATGAAGCAATCAGGTCATTTGCAGGGCTAACGACTATCATTCTTCTTATTCTTCTTCTCTAGCCTTCCGTTCTCCACTGCTGGATATAGACCTCTTCCGTTTCCTTCCATTTCCTTCGGTCAGTTGTTGTTTGCAGCCAGTTTCTACTACCCATAGCGGCTATGTCGTTTTACCATCTTGTTGGGGTCTTCCGACGCTTCTTTTATTCTCCCAAGGTCTCCATCCCAAAGACCCCACAAGATGGACCCTAAAACTTTGAGTTCAATATTTTGGGGTCCTGCTTGCAATGTGTGTCGTTGATTACCTTTAGAGTCTTGCAACGTGATCCATGATATCCTCTATTTTGGTTCTATTCCTGATTGATTCATTTTGTACTCTATCTCTCATGCTTAAACCAAGCATGTATCCTTTCCATGGATCGCTGAGTGCTTTGAGCTTTTCTGCGCTTCGTTTTGTCAGACCCTTAGCCTTTAGTGCATATGCGTTCACTGGCAGTATGCAGGATTCGTACGTTTTTCTTTTAAGACAGGTCAAAATCTCTTTACTCTGTAGAATTTGTTTAATATTGCCAAAAACCACCTAACTCTTTGCCCAAATACTGTTACACTAAGGAAAAGTACGTACCTCATTTTACTTATTAGCCTTCCTACATAAAAATTAAAATTCATAATTCTAAAGTGTACAGTAATTTACTTCATAAGACACACCGCAGAACACTTTATGAAGGCATAAATTTGTCTGTAATGAACACAAATTTGCCAACTTTGCAAAAACTAGCTATTTAAAAAAATGGACTGTGTCCTGTTGTCAACCGCACTACACTCTGCATTGTACCTTTTTCGCCCTGCTAATTTTCAGGGATCTATTGTATACTCATTTTATCTTGGACATTCATGTCGAAGACACATCAAAGAACATTTCCTTATCATTTTCATTACCTCTAACTCAGCTTTTCTATTGTTATGGCGTAAGTTATATTTTAAGCTAAGTTTTATTAAATTTACTAGGTGTTAAGTACCTAGCTACGTGTCCGCTGCGCCGTCCCACAGATTCTAGTAACGGCACTCAAGTTGCGATAATATAAATAACCACTAGCTCGATTGGAGTGATTAAATTTTATGAAGCAATTGTGAGGCCCCGGACTGCAGCTCGCCGCGCCATTGTCTTTATGTAGATGCGTGCATGCTGCAACTCCAGCGCCGGTACTGTACCCAGAATGGAGGTTCCGTATCGGGATGATGAGATAAGTATGTTACGCCAGGGGTGGAGTTACTTGGTCATCAAGGCAATTTAGACTAAAAAATCCAATGTCTTGATACTATTTTGTCTTCTTCTTCTTCTTCTTCTTTTTGTAGATCCTAGGGATCTGTTTGTGCCTCCACATGTCGCTCTTGGGATGTCAACTTCCAGCTGTCTTTCCATCTTTTCGGAAGCCTGCCTGGGGGTCTGCGTCCTTCAGGGTTGCCTTGGACTATTTTGTATTGACTTAAAATACTCTTTTCCTTTGATAATTTTAACCCAAAAAATTTTATGCTATTAAGTGCTTCACGAGTTTCATAAAAAAAACTGCTGTTTTTTCATCAAAAAACATTCACGACATCATAAAGATAAAGTGAGTGTCCGCACTTGTCAGCAATTGTTGAAAAAATTAAAAACAGGAAATTTGTGTCTGGAAGTGTCAAACCCAGAATTGATGATGCCAGAATTGTCTTACAGACGTCAATGTCCCTGATCAATAGTACAACACTACAAGACCAAATGATAATAATTGGTCAGGTCTGGAGAGAAGGTTTTTGCGTACCAAAAAAACTTACTGAAGAAAACAAAATGGTACGCGTAAACACTTGTACAGCTCTCAAGATTAGGGTCTCTGCTGAAACTTTTTTTGAACGAATTGTAACGGAAGATGAAAAATGGATCCTGTATGATACCAGAAAACGTAAAATTCAATCGTTGTCACCAAATGTATAGGCAGTGTGAACGTAGACTAGATCTCGATCTGGGGTCAGTGCGGGCCTGTGTCCCATTACCGTAAACCTTCCGTTTTTCTCGAATGTACCAAAAGCGCATGGACCTATACCGAAACGTGATGAGAGGAACATTTATGCGGGTAATTGATCTTAATTGATGGCCACGAGATTCGCGAGCGTGGAATTCATTTTGTCTATCACAGTGTTGCGGGCGCTCTCCGCAATATGACACTTCACTCAATTTCTCAGTCGATCCCGAACCAATACCTTCTTCTTTTCAGCTGTCTCTCCACGCTAGATGTAGGCCTTTTAAAAAAAATCAGACTTTTCTCGTTTGGGCTTTTTCAATCAACTTTTACTTGGTAATTGGCTATTTACTTGGTAATTGGCATAATTTATTTGGTAATTGGCGGCAATCGAACCCCCGCCGCCAGTTTTACAGTCGAGCGTCTACCCAAATACACCCCAGCGCTTGTGTATTGTATTCCTACAAGCATTGTAAAAATAGAAGTATTAGAAACATACTACACGAGGGTCATATGGATGTCTCAACATTTCATTTTACCCATTACTGTACATCCAATTTTTTCTAGATAAATTAAAAAAAAAATTAATTTCTTTTTTATTTATACATTTAGCGCTTAATTTGTAAAACTCCATTTTAATTTATGTATAAAATGTTCAATCAAAAACTGATTTTTTGAGTTTACTAAGTTGTGTTCTATTGGTAAAAACACATTTGAAAAAAACTATTTGACTTTGTGACTATTTTTTCGCCTTGTTAAGACATTTTCAAACGGACTTAACTAGGCGAAAAAATTGACACAATATTAGTTTTTTATGTGTTTTTCAACAATAAAATCACACTTAGGAAATTCAAAAAATCAGCGTTTGATTTTACATTTAATACATAAAAGTATTAATAACCCTGCATATCTTTAAAAAAAAAAACTTAGTGAACATAGCAATTATTGCATCTAAATTAATATCCAATATTTTATTATTCTTCTGCTACCTAGCCATTGCTGAAAACATGATGTTTCGGACATTGACTTGCACAGATTAACTGATTTCTGGTCAGATTGGTATCTCTGTATCACCTATGAACTCCTGGCGGATGTCTGCTATTGTTCCACGTGGATCACGTATCCGACATATCGGATTCCGTCAATTCTTATTAGCAAATAATAATGATTTACCGGTTTACCTCTATTAGTCCGGCCGATGAATTGTTTCCCCTGACGTCCTGGACTATTGTAGTCGTAAATGTAAATGCAAGGAAATCTGTTCTATGAATATCCTTCATACCAAATCAAATTTTCTATATTAACTGTTTTTATTTAGTACGAAATATTACGTTTGACTGAATTAATTCGTTTCGAAGAGTCAAATTCTTTCAGATTCACCCTATCTTTATCCATATTATCTACATCGGTGGACACGAAAATCATCGCACTCTCTAAAAATTAAAAAAAATGGCTATAATTAATTAATATACATGCTTTTCATTATTTTTCAATTTATTTACATATCTGATGAATACTCTTTTTAAATGTTTTGATTAATTTATATATCTGATGAAAATTCACATGTTTAAATGTTTTCCTTACACAGTATGATAATATTACATTTGATCGCGGCACTAATTTGCTTATATTTTAACATCTTGCGACGTGTATGTTAACGCAAGTAAGACAAGACTGGTTTAATATATTAAACTTTGAATATTGTAAAAGACAATTAATAACATCCTAAATACGACATACAAAAGAAACAATTATAGAAAAAGGATTTCTTAGATGAGCGGTTCTGTAAAGTGACAGTGGTCGCGGTAACAGGTAAGTGCGATGGTTTACGTGTCCACCGGTGTATATATGTTTATCTTAAATTATATCATTAATTTATTTAATATTACTGCATGTTCGACCTCGGCTCTTAATGCATGTTTGTGCTGCAACCCCTAGTGCATGTTGGTCTTCGGGTCGACCAAAAATCGCATGTCTTAAACATTTTGTATAGTTTTAAGTGTGTAAATAGTGCTATGGTAGTGAAGGGTAGTATTGTTTGTATGCTGTGGTTCTGACGAAGAGACGGGTACGTCTCGAAACCGGTAGACATAAAAATCTCGGTGAATAGTTATGTACTAATATTTTTTTTAAATATGTAAAAATAACTAACCACAAAGTAAATGCTTTAAATATGAATAATTTTGAGAATATTTCGTAGTTTTACAGGAGAAAGTGACTAACTGACAAAACGTGAAATGTTCAAGGGGGCCATTTAAGTCACTTTTACTTGGCAAGAAAATAAACATCAATGCAGTTAGTCATTTTTTATACTTCTAATATATTATACTTCCATGTTTTAAAATCCTTTGGGATTTTTTTCTAGACAATATTAAGCTAGTAAGATATCAAATAAGGAAATAATGTAAGGCTGAGGTAAGAATTATCGATAAAATTAAGAAAGGTGTGTTGAGATGGTTTGGACACGTGGAGCGTATGAGTGAAGAAAGAACGGTTAAACAAATTTGTGGGGCGAATGTAGTTGGAAAAAGGTGTGTTGAGATGGTTTGGACACGTGGAGCGTATGAGTGAAGAAAGAACGGTTAAACAAATTTGTGGGGCGAATGTAGTTGGAAAAAGAAGCAGAGGACGACCGAGGAAAACTTGGCACAATCAGGTATGTCAAATACTTGAAAGCGGCCGGGTCAGGAGTCGTAATAATCGTCGGGTATGTATGAGGAGATGCATGAATGTAGAAGAGGCAAAGAATGTTTGCAAAGACAGAGTGGTGTGGCGTTTGATTCTCTCTGCCTACCCCTGCGGGGAAGCGGCGTGATGGTTAGTTAGTTTTAAGATATCAAATAGGCAATGAGCACGTTTTTGTAAAAAATGCACTTGGTCACTTTCTCCTGTATGACTACGATTTATTCAATAGTTAATTTTTTTTGCTTACGTTAATAAATACGGTGTTTGAAAATGATGCAGAATACATCGAAACACGTGTCACAATAGATTTTAAGAAATATTGGTATTTTCCAACTAAAACTTGTATTAAAAATTACTTTTGTATATTGTTACTATTTCTCACACAATTCCTGTTTCGAGTACGTACGAGTACCTACACGAATTCATTCGAAATGCTGCCAGGATTCGTTTCCTGTCGGGATTTGAAATTAATCAATCATTTATGCATTCCTGTTATACTCGTATTTGTTCTGAAGGCTTATCGTCTGATTTACCCTTGTTTCGGAGGCTTAGTTCAAGGGAGCGTGAATCACGATGGGAGGATTAAAAAAATACCTGAACTTTAATCGATCGATGAATAGAGCTAATTACTGTTGAATTTACTGTTATTTATCATACCTATTTTATTGTACCGTTTCATTATCGACCCTTTTTTTTAAATTTAATTGACCCCTTATTTGTTGACAGAACATCGTCTTTTCTAATTTGAGGAAAGTTTTGAAACAATATATAAAAAAAATTAAGACAAATATATATCATTTTACAACTTAACAAATATTTTATAAATGTTTTGTGAACAAATAAATAGCTTTTGGTATAAATAAAGCTTGAGAAAGAAGCTCTTTGCTTTGAAACCAGTCGACTTTATTATTAATTTAAAGTTTTTTTTTAATACGTGGTCATTTTCCATTTAAAATAGTTTCACTTATAATATTGTTTTTCACTCAAAGACCACTTTTCAATGATCAGTATTACAAGTGTATCCTTCTTCTTCTAGCCCTTATCCGCACCCAATGGTGCATAGGGCACTGCATGATATTAACGTAATGTTATCATGAACGGTACTTTCATCATAGCAAGGAGATAAATCCTGCGCTTGAGGTATCAGAGTAATTAATTAAGTATTAGAGTGAAAATTCACCAATATGTAATTTGACTCCCAATGAATCGAACTTGGGACCTCAAAGAAATTCAAATTTAGTACCGATTTTTTAGCGGATACTGAAAAAGTTTGCTAATATTTAATTTATATTTAAATTATTAAATTATTTCTTGAAACCTTCGGCTGACCTTCAAGTCAGCGTACATTCCTATGTAAAATGTGATCCACTAGAGTAGTTATTTGCGATTAATAGATTATTCATCATGCATTATATCCATATTCGGATGTTATAATCGAATATTGTGCTCAGATGTTGTCTTATTGAAAGTTATTATGTTTATTATTATAACTTCCCGGATTTAATGCCAATTAAATTCAATTATTGAGGATATAGCTGCCATTTTGTTTTCTGATTACAAGATTTGTTTGATATGGAAAATCTGTGAGATGTATTGTGTTATATTTTGTCTTTTTTTGTTGTCACGACAATTTTTAGGCGTTAATACTCATCATATCATAATACTGATTTCTGCTCTTCATACAATGGTTTTCACTGCAAGATCCGTCTTATTCCCGTTGTTCCGCCAAGACATCCTGTTTCTTCCTACTACACTTTGATGTTTTTTCTTTCTTAATGTTTCTAGATCAACTTAGCTTTCGTCATCGAAACATAATAACTTGGCTTCCGAATGTGACGGAATTAAATAATTTAATTCATTAATTCAGCAGTTACTTTGTGATTAAATCTATTCATTTTTAATTTAAGTTTTACTTAACAAAAACTACTATTACTTAAAATCTATTGTGACACGTGTTTCCATACATTCCGCATCATTTTCAAACACCGTATGTGAAGCTAATTCAACATTTTAGAGTTGTGTCCTTGGGACGTTGAAGGTTGAAGAGGGGGTAGAAACTGTTTCTTATTTGTATTTGATTATTTTTGTTATTATTTCTTATCATTGGGAACATGGACAATAGGGGTGAGGCTTTAATTATTGTTATTATACTAAGTAAAACTTAAATAAAAAATGGATAGAATCACCACAAAGTGACTGCCGAATCAATTAATGAAATAATTTTAGTTTGTTTGTGTCGGAAGGAGATAAGTGTTCATTATGTGATACATTTAAAAAAAACTCTGATATACCATAGGTTAGTATTTTGGCAAATACAATATAATTCAATTTCAATTCAATTCAATTCAAATTATTTATTTTCAATTAACATATACATTACATACTAAAAAAATTAAAGCGTATACATTAAATACATACAAAAATCGAAAATATGCAAGAACTATTGCTAAAGGTGTAGAAGAATCCCGCTTCGGAAAACTCCTTCAGACGAATGGAACAGATCAATATCCAATGAGATATTGTTCAATATAGCGGTAGCTCTTCCTACAGGCATAACCATCGGCAGGTTGGTCCTGTGTATAGGAAAGTGAAACAATCTATGCCGACGCTTTCTTAGGTAACTATCGGGAACATACAGACTAATGCTCCGGATAATTTCAGATAAAGATATTATACAATATAAAGAGCTTTTTATTGATATCGAAACATAGATGATGAAGATAATCCTTATTTATCTGTATTGAGATGTCGATAAAAAAAAATTGATAAAAATCTTCTACATATACGAGTATATAGCAAATCCAGAATTAGTTGAACAAAAATTTGGACACACGAATTGTGTCTTTCCACATTGACCCACTTTTTTCTGCAAAACGCTATTCAATTGTTTATTTTTACTTCGTCATTTGCTAATAACAAAGGGTACTTTATAAGTAAGCAGACAATAATTCATTCTTTGTTTGTTATATAATGCCGTTTATTTTTCTTTTCAAGCAAATGACATAAAATTATCTTGGAATTTAGACCTTACCGTAATCATTGCTGTTTTTAACTGTCCTGAATTCTATTGAGTTTTATTTTTATTGTAATGATCTATTAACGAGAGCTTCATTTTAGTTTTAAGTTGATAGATCATTTTTGAACCCAAGAATGGCGCCTGTCTTGCTGTCATTTTTAAACCCTTATATAGCGCTTACCTTGTTAGGTAATTTATAAACTGTAAAATATTGGCTGCCTTGATAGCTAATATGTAAATCCCAAAATAGCGCCTGCCTTGATAGGCCATTTTTAAACACTAAAATGGCGCCTATCTTGCTAAGCAACTTTCAAAACAGCAAAATGCTTTGCAAAAGTTAATTTAATGAAATTTTCTTAAATAATTTTTATGACTCTTCATAATTTATACTCGTTCAACTACATTCTCATAAAAGTTTCAAATTTCTAGAAATTCAATAATTAATAAACATATAATATGAAACATTTATTTTTATACTTCTACTTTTGGTGTAGGCCTTGTTAGAGGGATAAGCCTCTCGTGATGTCGATTCCCAGCGGTCAGTCTTTCACTTTGGTGGTCTGCCCGGGAGTCATCTACCTTGGGGTTGGCCTTGCAGTGCAATGTAGGGGAGTCTAAATGGTTCCATTCTCCTCATATTTTCATATATACATCCGAATTGCCCAGTTGGCATGTACTTAATATACCAAAGTGACTAATTAATTCATGTAAAAATATCGTAACATTTAATACAAATACTTGTTAACAAAATCTAGATTATATCCAATTATAGGAGTTATTTTCATATTATTTTTTGACATCAAGAACAACGTTTCGAAGTTGGTTCATATACATAGAAGTTCCAAGAATTTGAGTTGTGCTGTTGTCAATAATGGGTAGAATTGGTGAACGCTACACGTGTGTAAAGTGATCACTTAAACCAACCTATGATGGTCGTCAGCCTAGACTTCCATGTTCTTCTTCATCTTTGATGAGATGTCAAAAAATAATATAAAACATATCGTAGGTATCGAAGATTTATCTGTCTACGATTCTCTCGTTTATTGCAATGGGAATATGTTAGTCTGAGTATTATAGTATGTTCTCTTACAAACTATAAGGTGTCAAGTTATAGTATCAAATAGGTCGTAATACCGAAATGGTAGATTAACCGCTTTCATGTTGAGATTTTTTCTTATAGAAATGCAAATTTAGCAAACGATTGCGTCTTTAGATTTTATATCTGGATATCATCTCACTCTCACTGTTTCTAACTGCTGACGGAAGAGCATTCCATGCTTTCGGTCCCGCAATACCAAAGACACACATGCTAAATTTAGTACGCTGGTTATGAGCTGATTAGATCACTATACCCATAGCAGTTGTTGCCAATCGACGCGTGTATCAATCAATTGGTCTGGAATGCCCAACTCTTTGAGATACTCTGGAGCCATATTATGTATTGATTCATACATGAGTTGACAGATTTTATACTCTTCCCTTTCGGGAAAGCGTAACCAGTGCAGGCTCTGAACTAGTGGGGTGATGTGACTGAATTTAGAAATTCCTAAAATCAGTCTCGCTGCAACGTTTAAGACTGACTGCAATCGAGTCATTTTGTTGTTTAGTACATTTTTGCTGCGGCACACTGATGTACCGTGGTGATTAGTTGGTGCGCCCCGGAAAAAAGTCTATTTTTGTGAAAATAACATCATTGCTCCAAATTTTGATCGCCTGTGCTCAGTTAAGTAGTCTCGCATTTCGCATTAAACATAATATGTTATATATGCACCTGAAATTTCTTAAATTGGTAGGTGTACCTTGAATAGAACAAGTTTACGGTTTAGTAGACCCGTGTATTTACTAATAATCGGCTCTAGATTCTACAAATGCATTTATCAATTGACGGGCAGCATCAACTAGCAGATTCTTGTAAATGCTTTTAATTTGCCTTGGCTTATAAAAACATGTACTTGTTGCTTTGCTGATTAGAATCTCAAGAGAGAGATCAGAATGTAAGAAGGCGCCCAGCAATTTGACAGCCGGTGAAGTGGGACTCCTCAAATCGGGTGGTGTCGTGTTATGAATAAAATTCTGTCGTTTAGGTGTGGCTATCCAGAATTGTTCTGTTGTTGGCGGGTTCATTGTCAATCTGTTTTCGAGCAGCCATTATCCTGTTTTCTCAATGCACTTATTAATAGAGTTAACAAGTTCATCCTTTTCCTCCGGTTTACAATATAAATAAATTTGCGTATCATCCGCATAGTAGTGAGACCATAATCCATATGTTTTTATCATGTTTTCTACATCTTTAGTGTAGAAGAGGACCTAGAACTGAACCTTGCGGCACACAAGATATCACATATACTTACGGCTATTATTGATCTTATTGATAAAATAAATAAAAACATTATTTCTTTGAAAGAGTTTATTATTGTATAAAATATAATTCCAACAGTATGGTTACAATACATTTTATTAAGTTCACCTCGATAGATTGCACGGTTAAAGGCACTTTAATTCCAATATTATTTCTGAAATGATTATTGTCTTACCTAATGCTATACTTTAATGCGAATATAAATACGTCCTACAATCCTGGTCCCAGAACGACTGAAGCGATCTCCCAAATTCCTCACTACATTCGAGCTTATCAATTACCCCGAACATACTAGGAATTTCTTTCTACGAGTGCTGGAGCATTTAATTACAAAATATTGGTATATTTTCACCGGTCATCGGATTTGAATATTCTGCATTTTAAATAAATTAGTGCAATTAAATTTCAATCGCTTCAAGTCGTTCTACACACGACCTTGGGGGTAGGGACAAGAGAAAATTGAGTTTGCGCTTTTTCTTTAACCTTTCACTCTCCTTTATAGTTATCACTCACTCATGCATTCCTGGCATTCGACAAAAAACATTCTTAAATATTTCAATCATCCCTACCTCCTTGCCTTTCTATAATATTATATTTACTCTTCTAGCGTAAGTAGTGTTATTTTATCTTATCTCTAAATTAATGTAACTTATATATTGAAAAAAAAATGTGTGTAAGTTGTTATTATTAAACATAATTGCGTAAAACGTAAAAGCTCTTATATGTAATAAATGTTAAGACATGAAATGAAATTAAATAATGGGCGGTTTTACGTAATAATATAATCGGTAATAAGTCTCTTTCATAAAGAGTTAAAATTATCATTCTCCGCTGACCTTTCTCGAGCTTTGTCGAGTGAACCATTGGCCTATAGAAAAAGCTGTCGGTTACGGAATGTGGGTCGTTCTCGTCAACGGAAGGGTCAGATAATGCTAACATTATTTATGCAGTACTGGGTACTCGCTTAGTGATTATGATTACTCTACACTCTACTATTGCGTTGCTTGTAGCCATAACGGTATGGGACTGGCTCACTTAGCGCTAGGACATCCGCTGGATAGCGGTCAGAGAATCCGGTACGGGTCTAGCGTTCTCCCACGTGAGAAAAATGCATAGCCATCGTAAAATATTACCCCTATGTTGATAACTCAAACCAATTCTTGTACGTTACTTAAAACAACATACAAAATCGATTTTCGGTGGATAAAAACGGATCTATAATAAATTTCAACGATATGTGCTCTACCAAAATTACAAATCTTGAATCATTACCATTAAAAGAATGAAAAACCGATTATGCGTGTAAAAAATGTGATTAAGCATTCCGTAATCGATTTATTCGAAATCCTACCTAATGTCTATTTTATTTCCTGCAAACTCTTCTAAATTATCTAGAAATCTTCTTAGATAACTGTGATTTATACTGATTTGTAAGTATGTATTTAATATCCTAACTATAGCGATAAGTTTTACTAGTGATGTGAATTTAGTACGCACCTCGTTAATTCTGTTAAATTGTCGAAATTCATGAATAGTAAAATAGTTTTGATTAAAATCAATTGTCTAAATGTACCAAAAAGTCTGCTTAAACTTGTGATGATCACATCTTGGTATTTTGAAAAATAGGTTTAGTTTTATACAGTATTTTGACGGGTGCGTGTATGTTTTCAAGTTAGAAGTGTCGATGGTGGGGGCGACTGAATCCTGTATCGTAAAGTTTGCACATGCTGTCGGCTCGGCTCGAGGGTGGCGCTGCTAGTCCATGAGGAAGAGATGCAGCCTTCTCGGCAGCGCGACGGCGCCGGCGGGTGAGGGCCCACGCGGCAGCTGCAGCGGCCTGGGCGAGGAGGAAGGCAGCGGCGGCGAGCGCCAAGGCGCCGGCATCCACGCAGACTCCAGAGCGAGATCCTGATTCAACGTACACAGTCTCGTTGTCCATTCCCGTGCGGTTGGCTCCACGCTGCTTCTCGAAGCCAAACTTGTCTGTGATCTGGATGGTTTGGACCAGAAGCATGTCTTCGCGAGGAGTGGGCGCTGATCTGGAAATGAAATAACCATGGTCAGTTCATTATGGCCTCTATCTTCAACAATCAAAGATCAATCAAATCGAATTTGAATGAGTCTGGATTTAAACTTAAATTTATACCACAAAATGATGGCTTAAAACTCAACTTAACATATGCAACGCAACAATTGTTAGTCTAAAGAGTAGTCTATGAAAGGTCAATCTAGAACTCAAAAGTCGGCGATAAACAACTTTCATCTGCTAGTTTATTATTTATTTAATGCGGTTCCAAATAATCTAAAATATGACGTAGACTATGGAAGGACGATTACCACTCCATAATACATTTTGACATTTGGAATATATTTCATATAATATGCAGTCTTCTGCTGTTTTCTGAATTCTCATCTCGATAAGTAAAATATGAACGCACCTCTTCCTACGTCCGTATGAAAGAACTGAGGTTCTCAATTCTCCTAATCCAGAGTCCTTTCCGCACTGCACTGGCTCACAGGTTGGCATGCAAGGAGTCACAAGGGCGCGGAATTGCACTACTTCTGATGAGGGGAATTTGAAGGCATCGAAGTGAGACAGCAGCATCTATAAAGAATAAACAGTGAATTAAAATAAATAAATCAATTTACGCCATCATTGGTAAATTTGACTTCTGTTATCACTTAAATAATTTCAAGTATAGCAAAAACTCATGCATACCTTTCCACTTTGGACAGACTTGAGAATGGGTCCCAAGATCCAATCATCAGTAGGGCATCCTCTGGCATCAATAAGGGTGATTTCGCTGGAGTCAGATCCATCCAGAGCAACCAGTTCGCGCACGAAAATCTCGAATGGTGAGTTCGGGTCCAGGATCTCGAAACGAAGTGCCTGTAAAATTGTATTATGTGATTGTCATTGTATTCTGTTTTTGCAATTGATTGGTGATAAACTAAACAATTTAGTTTCGATATATACTGAGTGGCATATAGGACGTAAAGAACCTATTTGAAACATATTTTAAACCAGGTGATTGCCATGGATCTTTCTCGAAAGACATCTAGAGGAAGACCAAAAAAATCATGGATGCTACAGGAAGATGACATGATTCGTAGGTGACGTTGTATATGATATAATTACCTAAAATGAGAGGCAGAGAAGAGCTGATCTCAACAGTCTATTAAGACTTTAAGTTGGGATGGAGCTAGGAAGAAAAAGAAGATATTCTGAGTGACAGCTGCTCTTACCAGGGGATCTCCGACTTCGGCAGACGATACAATGTCGTTTCCTTCGCGATCGGTGATCTTCATTGCCACGTTGGGAGAATCAACAATGACTTCTTCGGACAGAGCAGGTTGAATGTCTCCGTGGATTCCAAGGTCGACTTCGTTGGATACAGTCTTATTTGTCAGGTCATATTGGCAAGTTACGGCAAGGCCAAGATCGGAAGAAGTTACAATTGTGTCATGATGCTGGATAACGACGTCATTCAAGTACCTGAAATAAAGAATTTTGTGTTACGACGTATACTGGATTACTCAAATTCATGATAGTCACAAATTTAATAACTAATAAAAAAAATTGAAACTGCTGAATGTGAATGCTTAGATGGTCATCTGGAGTGTTCCTTAGAGACAAAATAAAAAGTTCACGCATTCGTGGAAGCCTGAATATAACTGACACCAATAGTAAGGTGAAAGAAAGGCGATTGAGATGGTATGGGCACATAGGACGTAGATAGTATTTTCAATACAGGAATCATTAAAACCGCTCACCTTCCAAGTCCATTCTGTTTCACATTGCATTCGATATTATTGTATCCCATGTGCAGTTCGAATTCCAGACTCTGAGAAACGTCCACAACGCAAGAGTTCGGGCTTCCTTTAGCGTAGATCTTTCCGTCGAAGAGTTTAGAAGTCTGAATCCTCGCCACCATGTCACCAGATCGACAGTCAATAGACACATTGTAACACGATGAGAGTTCGTAAGTTGCTGCTTCGGGCACATCCAAGTAAGGATCCTGAAATACGGAATATATTAGAATGACTGATGTGTATTCTATTTTAGTCCACCATGTATGGCTATTCCTTATCGCGAAATCAAACTTCGATATCACGTCTGCAATGGCGGTATCACGTTTATAGTTTATCTTATAATCTGATGAAAAGATAGCATAAATTTAAATAAATATTTTATTTGCACAATACCAATGTTGGCCAATTTTCATAGTTTTTGCTGTTTAATTTTGATTTATTCCATTTGATATCCGAGATCATGTCGATTAAATCATTTTGCCTTTATCGTGAATTATTATCTTTAAATTTACCTGGATGTCAGCTAGAGTAGCTCTGGAGTGATGAGACAGCCTGCATACATTGTCACCGGTATCTCCATGATCGTACGAGTGGCATCTATAAATAAATAAAAAAAACAATATATCAATTCCGTTTCGCTGAATGAATGCATCAAGATACAATTGAATCACACAAAAAATATTATATATCTGTTTGACTCGATGTATTGATCGTTTTTTGCGAATATGTAATGCGATGTGATTTAACAGAACACCTATTTAAGACGAACAAAAACTTGATTTGGCCATATGAATGTCGCTTTACCTGAACGGTGAGTTGAGGCAAAGTTCTCTGCATTCTTCAACGGTCTGGATGTCTTGGTATACGGAGTCCACTGTCTTCAGGATCCTTCCGCTCATCTTCTTGAACTCGCACAGTTTCGTTGGCTCCTCGACGCAGTTGTTCTCCAGATAGTCGGTGTCTGAATGATAAATAAAACAACATTTTGAGTATGTCCAAATACTTGTTACCAAGTACAAAATCTGGATTATTTCCAATTATAGGAGTTATTTTCGTATAATTTTTTGACATCTCATCAAAGATGAAGAAGAATATGGAATAAAAAAGTTTCTGCTCAATAAAAAAGCTTCTTTTCATTTCACCAATAGATGTCTAGTGAAGTTCTAGTGATTCAAGAAAAATGTTTCAAAATTGGTTCATATATATGGAACTTCCAAGAATAAGACTTCCATATTCTTCTTCATCTTTGATGAGATGTCAAAAACTAAAATGATACAGATTTATTAACAATTTATTTCAGGCGTTCGTGTTTATTTCTTACTGAAGTGGTATTGGCATTATTGATGAATAATGATTGAGTGGGAAATGCGATGACTAAGCAATTTCTACAAATGTCTTTGCACTGTTCCGTGTCTATCTGCTGTACTGGTGGTTGAGGAGGCGTCTTTGTACCGGCCAACGTCGGATCAGAATCAGATCTAGCTGACTAACTGAACTACCTACTAATCCCTTTCACTGCCTACACCGGGGCACTTCTAGAAAGTTTGGTGGTGGATTTACAAACTTGTATTTATTTAGATTGGCAGTGACAGCGATATTGAAAGCTTTTAAATATAAATTCACAGTAAAATCGGGATATAATTTTATTTCACATTTTTAATAAATTTCGCAAGTTAGTTTATAAAAATGCTTTGCAAGAGGTCTGCCAGAAAGCCTAGATGCTTCTGCATCAGATCAGGGAATGCGGTGGAACAGCTTTCAATAAAGTGGTATTGGCTTTTCATTGACAACTCACCCTCATTTTGTTCAAAAGCTTCACCCCCAGCAAGCGTGATACGATCCATGTCAGTCAGGTCACATTCTCCAGTCTTGTTATTGTAGTTCGCAGACCTGTAAACAAAATAAAACCCTTTTAAAATTACACTTATTGATAATTGAATATATCATTCCTGTGAGCTTAGGGAGTGGCTATTCAAAACCTATTAAATCTTCTGCATTAACATACTTTTAGGACCCTTAGGGCGATGCAAATATACTGTTCTCTTGAAATATGCTAATTTATTTAAATATTTCAGATACGTTCCATCCAAGCTGTTAGAATATTAGATATTTTGATATACGGTCATTGAGTTTTATCCTTCGTCTTATTTATGTATGGAGGGCTGTCCTTTTAATGAACTTTCAAATCATAAATTATTTTATTAAATTTAAGAACTAAATTTTGTCTGTGCAATAACATCCACTGCGTTCTGACAGGGGTTGGGTTTTTTTTTAAATATATTTATGACACGACCCCTGTCTTCTCTTCAAGCTGTTCCTCATAACTTCTCTTTACCCTCTTCAATCTATTTTTGCAAACAATCTTCGAATGAATGTTATGTTTGAATGAACAGTTTTATGGAGCGAATGTAGTTGTATATAAGAAGAGGAATACCGAGGAAAACGTAGCACGATCAAGTATTTCAAATATTTGAGGGTGGTCAGGTCAGGAGTCGGATTAATCGGCGGGTATGTGTGAGGAGATGCATAAATGTGGAAGAAGCGAAGATTACTTGCAAAGACAGATTGGTGTGGCGTTCTATTCTCTCTGCCTTCCCTTGCGGAAAGCGGCACGATGCTTAGTTAGTTAAATTATTTTATTTGTATCAGAACTTGTACCTTACGAAGTTTTAGAAGCAAAAAAGGCTTTTTTATAGCTATCATAGAGGCATTTTTAGCAGTTGGTAATATAGCAGAGGAAGACTGAAGAAAACATGGCATTATCAAGTGGTCAGGTAAGGAGTCGGAGTAAAAAATATTGAAAATCTTTTAAATGTCTAAACGATTCCGATGTTCAATGGATTTCTCTTAGTACGGTAATGTCGAGCGATAAAAGCATTTCCGAATCGCTAAATGCGTTTCCATGCAAATACGGGTAGTGGATATTATCAAACACATCCCGTGGACAGATAATGTGTATCAATGTACCCCGTTATACGGCTGGAACCGCTCCGAGAAGGTTCCCATATACGGAGCGCAGTTTCACGATGTTTGTTTATGGGCCAGGCGAATTGTGAGGCATACCGTTGTGTGTGTACCCTTCGGACGCTGTATGATTAATGTCCTCATTAATTTATGCGCTCCTCCTTGCATGTTGTTGTTCTCGACGGTCATTTTATGAGGAAATCCAAGTGCGCTCTGCATATGCGCCTATTGTAACGTCAAAAGTCGGAACTGCAGCCTATACTTAGTGAAAGAAATCCTTATTCCTGTTTACGTAATATCATTTAGCTGTAATACGATGCTCTTGCGTTTAGTACGTCATAAGTTCTGCTAAAAATGCCTCTATGATAGCTCAAAAAATTGTTATTTTACTAAAATTCTAGCTTGTATAATACCACTTAATGAATTTTATTTCATTACGCACAACTAATTTCGAAAACTACAGATGTTTTCATCCACAGGTGAAAAGAAAATGTTTTTTTTTCACTTGTAGATGAAAAAACTAGTCGTGTATTTTTTCAATAATCAACATGTCGTTCCACAAAGATAATGCCGAGACAATAAATATCTTTTTTTAAATGGTTTTCCATCGAAAAACTTCGTATGGTAAAAGACTAAAAATTAAACTCTTGTGTCAGATCACTTTTGCGTTTATTAATTTAAACACGAGTTTTTTCGAGAACATTTTCGAAACTAGCCGTGTGTACATTACTAAACTCAATGTGGTCTGATACAGGTGTTTTATTTTTATATTTAAACAAATTTTCGAAATTTAAGAAGTGTACCTGTCTATCATCGTATCAGTTGCTAACCCTGGACCACGGGACTTATTTCGATGTACCTACATACCTTAAAAAGGGACTATCGTAAAATTTACGTCGTTAAGAAAAAACTCACATTTTACTAAAAACATTTTTTAAATAAGTGCAACATGCTTTTAGAATACATTGAAAATATATGCTAGTTGTTACTACACGCTTTCTCCCCAACTAATTCGATGTCGTCGTAAATTATACGAATGTCCCCTAATTTAGGGTTAAATAAACCACATCAGTATTTTTCTCCATCGATTGGTTACAAATCTCAATGTTATTGTTTTTATGTATACAATAATGAATAAATAAGTGCCAGATTCTGATAACCGCAATAATGCAATATATTCAACCAGTTTTCACATTAAATTGAGAATCTTATTTGCAACGTGATTTGTAGTGAAGAAAAATAGAATAATACCTCAGATTAAATAATAAAAATAAATGAAAGCACTACCTATCTACGGTCGAACTACATCAACATCTCAGGAATATTACGCCTCAATAAAGGTTTTTTTTTATTTATTTTTTTAGTATCGTTACAAGAGTTTTTTTTTTATCTAATTATTTTTTCGACATTTCTAGGTTACAATCTAAAAATTATTTACACTGTTCTCTCAAATAATGAGACTGAGCTCTTGTGCTTGTAAAGGGACTTACACTTGTTTGTTATGTTTGTTGGTATTTACAATTATTTTTAAATTAAAAAGAAAACGGGTTTTTTATTTTTTTTTCTTAGATTAACATATCATAGTCATACAGAAGAAAGTGACCAAGTGCATTTTTTACAAAAACGTGATCATTTTCTATTTGATATCTTACTAGCTTAATATTGCCCTAAAAAAATCCCAAAGGATTTTAAACTTGGAAGTCTAAAATATTGACTTGTTAAAAATGACTGACTGCATTGATGTTTATTTTCTTGCCAAGCAAAAGTGACTTAAATGGCCCTCCTGAACATTTTACGTTTTGTTAGTTGGTCACTTTCTCCTGTATATACGATATATAAAATTCTTTGAATTATTTTTTTAACATTTTAATGTCTAAATTTTTTTTATGTCTGTTGGAAGGTTATTGAAGTACTTAGTACTCAAATTCTGTTTGAATTGTTTGGCAATGCATTTTGGTATTGTAAATTTATGTTTTTATCTCAAAGGTCAACTTTTATTTATATTTAAGTAATTCTCACCATTAAATAGTTGGAGATTTGCAGTTTTTTTGAGAATAGTTTCTACTAGATATTTCTGATTGTCTCCGACTTGGACGATAGTTTCGTTGTTCAATTCGTGCTTAAGCCACAAAGGCACCCAGCGTCTGGTAAGAACAATTTATTGTTTTGAATAATTTTCAGTAGCAGCTGATAATGCGATGAGATCGGATTCTGCGGTTACAATTTTCAGTAGACCATGACAATCAAAACTGCAGCAGATACCTTTGCTGACCTTCCCACACTTGGGACTTCATAACACTCATTTGAAGAACGTTTAGATTCTATTTTTTTCCATAGATTAATGTATATAAATGAAATTATAAATTCACAGCAGTTTTAGGTGATATTTTTACATTTTGACATCTCAACATAGATGACGAAGAATATGAAAGTTTGGATATTTACTGGGCTTATAACCTGTCATAGGCTGGTTCAGTGATAATTACAAACATGGAACATCACCATTCTACCCATATTGACATATGGGTAGTATGTGAGGTCCAAATCCTGGATTGTAATCATACACATGAGAAACGCCAGAAAATTTCATTTTCGTTTTTGTTATTTGAGCTTATAATTTGACCAGTTAATTTATTTACAACATTTTGAGTGTGTCCAAATACTTGTTCACAAATCTGAATTATCTCCAATTATAGGAGTTATTATTTTTTGACAATTTAAAAAAATAAAAATAAAATAACTCCTATAATTGGAGATAATCCAGATTTGTGAACAAGTATTTGGACACACTCAAAATGTTTATATCTGTAGGAAGATTATGGATGTTCTTGGTTTTCAAATTGTAAAGTCAGTTTAGTATCTTGAAGATGAACTTTTCTTATGATTCAAGTATTTATCATCATCAAATAGTTGGAGAATTGCTGTTTTTTTCTAAAGTTTTGTACTTTTAGGACATTAAAAATAATAAATTTTCTGGAAATGTTTTTTTTAAATGACTTAAGTTATTGTTCTCTGATATGATTTGTTTGTAATGTGCCGTAGCGAATTCTGTGGTCGATCACCCAGCATCCACGAACTCTCGTCCTCAGATGACCCTCTAGTCTGACTCACGCGGGATAATGTATTGGTATTAATATATGAAATCGAAAGCCCATTTTAAACGTAAATGGCGCAAATTATAGGACTGCACAGTAAAAACACATTCCTTATACAGTGAAATGAGCACCTTTGTATTCAATCCGCGAGAACTATTATCTCCGTGCTCAGCGGTGCATTCTTGTAATTCGTTTTCTTTGATTTTTTCGCAAGATTTACTTTTTTTATTACTTATTTATTTATTATTATTCATTGTTTAAAATATTTTATTATCATCTACAAAGAACAAGATGATAAAAAATCATAAAAATATATTTTTTAAATATTTAAAAAAAAAATTAAAAAAATGGTTAAAAAAGATATAAAAGTGAAAATTTCTAACCACACAGGAAATGCTTGAAATATAAATAATTTTAAGAAAATAAAAATATTTTATTTAAATTATTTTAAATTTTATTCATTAATTTTAGGACAGAAATCCTCAGAAAATCTAAAAAAGTCTTTTGACAATGGAGAATTGTCGTTTACACTGTAGAATTCCGTCATATTTTTTTAGTATCCAACCATCACGCTGCTTCTCCGCAAGAGTGAACAGAGAGAATAGAACATCACACCGATCTATCTTCACCTATTCCACACTCGTGCATCTCCTCATACATTTCGGCGTATTTTATCAACTCTTGATCTGACCACTTTCTAGTATTTGGAATACTTGATCATGCCAAGTTTTACTCAGTCTTCCTCTGCTTCTAATACCAATCACATTATCCGCATAATTGTGTCACTGTTCTTTATTTACTCATTCGATTCACATACCGAGGAATATATATATATTTTTAATTTACCTTGTTTGAAATTACCTACTTTGTGTATAAAAAAAAATTAATAATCGTAAAACGAACTCCCTCTCTAAACACAAGTATCTACTTTATTAGAAAGTTAGAAACATTATGTTTGATTTTTTTTGTATTTACTAATTATTTTGTATATTTAAATATGTATTTTGTAAAGAAAAATATTTAAAACAAAATAATTTAAAAATACCACCTAAACCATCTCGACACGCCTTTATTAATATTATCGAAAATGCTCAACCTTGCTTTCTTTCTTTATATCACCATTCGAACATTTATAATATATTGTCCTACCGCACATTTGTCTGAGAGATCGCATTTAATTTACTTACATCCTTCTTTTGCCATCTCCATGCTTCACTTCCTCACATTAGGTTTAGAATCAGGTATAAACTCTCTAATGCAACCCATCAAAGTTATTTTATACACAAATAACCGTATTTATAGTTTCCCATATGTTTTACAAGTGGTATTTTGCACCGTTTTGCATACCAATTAATTGTGATCTCAAAGTGGAGTTATGATAATACATGTCGATCACTCCTTTCAAGAACGTCATAAATCAAAAAACTTGATTTTTCAGGAGAACGTTTTTAAAGTTTAAAAAAATAACACAATGTATTGAAAATAAATATCAAGCCACTTATTGAACTTTTTACTGTGCAACAGACCTTTTGAGGTAAAACCTGAAGGTTTTTTCTCCATTTGAAAAATATTTAGTATATTTAAAAAAAATAATTAAACAATACCTTTTCTTCAAAATGAAAAAAACAACACTTTCTGCTCTGTAGCGGATAAATATTAAGTTAAAAATATGCCGCTTTTGCTGGGATATATAATAATACATTTTCTGGGCATTTCGAAAACATTCACAACTGAAAATTGACAATTTTTGATTTATGACGTTCTTGAATGGAGTGAGAGATGTGATTAGCTTTTGCTGTAGGTCGCTTGGCAGGTATCTGCATAACTCCATTTCTGTAGTGTTGGCATTTGCCGTCAGCCCGCTGTCAGTAATAAGGGTCTTCTGTAGTCAATGTGCTGGCTGAATTGGCCCCCGAAGCCCCACGGCTCCGGGCTTCAATAATGACCACGTGAAGAGGTGCGTTTACCAACCTCCTTCAACTGATCAATGCGCAATCATACTTATAACCATCGACCAAGAACTTGCATAGTAATCCACCGGACTAACTAAACGCTTGACAACAAAAAATGTAATTGAATAATATTATTTTTTGACATCTCATCAAAGACAAACAAAAATATGGAAGTCTGGACCCACCCAATATTGACAACCACACTACTCGAATTCTTGGAAGTTCTATATATATGAACCAATTAAGAAACCTTGTTCTTGAATCTCTAGGACTTCACTAGAGACATCTATTGGTGAGATGAAAACAAGCTTTTTACTGAGCAGAAACTCTTTCGTTAGTATGTGAGATCCGAATCCTGGATTATAATCACATACATGAGAAACGCCAGAAAATATCGTTTTCATTTTTATTTTGAAAGCTTATAATTTGACCAGTTAATTTATTTACAACATTTTGAGTGTGTCCAAATACTTGTTCATAAATCTCGATTATCTACAATATTGGAGTTATTTTTCATGTATATGATAAAGAACTCCTATAATTGGCGATAATCCAGATTTGTGACTAGTATTTGGACACACTCAAAATGTTGTAATTGAATAATATTTCTTAAATGATAAGCTCAAACTCCTGACTTGACTACTTTCCAGTATTTGAAACACTTGATCGTGCCAAGTTCTCCTTGTAATTAAGTAATAATTATAATAATACTTATGGAGTTATACTTATTATATATTTCAATATTCTGATAGGTTTGTTGTTTAGACTACATATTGCTATGAAGGAACATCGTCCAACAAATCAATTCTACTCGTGTCCAAAACTTCCCAGTATTTTTTTTATCTTCTCAATTAAAGAAACCTTCGTATATCTCTGTCTTTTCTTATCTAACTGTATCGTTCTTCAGCCTGATCTACTTCACTCTCGTCTGTACCCTTTGTATATAACAGGCAATACCTTCCCTTCTATGTATTTCCCCCTATATGGAGTTCCCAAACTGCCTCCAGGATTTTATATCAGCTGCCAGCTCCCTTGGATCCTTTCAAGTCTGGTCCGCGTCCTAATGTGATAGTGAGAATTCGCGTCAAATTGTCTGCAGTGGACATCCTGGGCGACGAGAACCTGATGCCTTGTAAAAGAGGCAAGCTTGACTAAGACTCTCGGGAGACATGCAAACTAAATCGCTTATGCTTGACCAAGGGCTGCTGCTTCCAACGCAGTATTTCCTCGTTCTTCACAAACTCAAACCTCTTCTTGCCTAAAATGATTCGCAGGCATCTATTTTTTAAGTTCATTATACGGCTGATCTGGGCCCTTGTAAGGTGCCATGAACTCAAATCTCTTTATGCCTAAAATAATCCGCGGGCATCTATTTTTTACGTTAAATATACTGCTACTCTGGGTCTTTGTAAGGTGCCATGAACTCAAACCTCTTCATGCCTAAAATAATTCGCAGACATCTATTTTTTAAGTTCATTATACGGCTGATCTGGGCCCTTGTAAAGTGCCATGTCTCATAGACCGTGTAAAATAATATAAGTGATGTAAGCATTATATAGAAGGCATTTGGTATATACCACTTTGCCAAGTTTTATACCTTGTTTCATTCAGTAATTTAATTCATCTTTACATCTAGTACTACCTTCACACTACTCTCTCTTCTTATATATTCCACCTGCCCACTCGACTCGGCAGTGTAGCGAATCTGTAATGGCAGCAGATTATTAGAGACGCCTCTGCAAACGTGGAGTTGCATTTGATGTCTGTCTTGCAGAGGAAGGGGCAACAGCTATCACTTCTTCGATAATAATTCACGTGTTCACTCGTAAATTAGACTCTTTGATTTCTATATCTGTTTTACCACTCGACTTCAGTGAGTTTAACTGTAAAGTTGTACCGACTTAGCAGCTTAGAGATTGTCTGGATTACGTAGACATTTATCATCTTGATTGCTTTATCTTATGTGGCCATGAAATACAATACAGCTTATAAAAACTTATATATCTCATAATATTTTGAGTAAGTCCAAATCTCTGTTCATAAATATAGGATTCTTCACTTAGGACTTGTTTATATTGAGATCTCATGCATGGAGTATGTATAGTAATTTGAGAAGAATCTTTAAAACATTTTCATAGGGGTCTTTACTAAATGAAAAATACATGCTTAACTCAACCATAAATGCTGCCGAGAACTTTATCTCATTCTAAGCGTGGTTCTCAATTATGTGTAGGATGGTGAATGTAACACGTGTATAAACTGACCACATCACCGTTCTACCTGTGATTACAACTAGTATGTGAAAATGTGTTAAAGGATAAATACGAATCCGAAATTTGAGTAGTGTGGTGGTAGCGTGTGTTTTTGCCTAGAATTTTCACTCATGAATTACATGAAACTATTGGCACTTTAAATATAAAGAGTAAATCCACTCACGACTAGGCATAGGCTATGAAGCTTAAAAAGTTGAAGCCAGAACAGGGTCATGATAAGCGGTATTGCATAAGCCGTAGCTAGATTTTAGAGTCACTTGGACGTTAGGTAATTAAAATAAAAAAGAGTAGTGTGGTTGTTCATCATGGGTAGAATGATGAATATTACATTTGGATAAAAATATCATTTAAACCAGTCTATGATAGGTCGTAAACCCGGTAAATGCTCAGAATTCCATATTCTTCTTCGTCTATGTTGAGATGACTAGATATTTTCACGCCAATATTAAGTATCAAATAAAAAGCTAAGTAACTGTAACACGCGCCTTCAGTTGAATCGAATCGACCGTTTTTTGTGTTATAAAAATTCCAAGAACAAAAACGATATTTTTAAGAAAATAAAACATTGCACAAGTCATGTTTTTAAAGATGTCATCCAATTATTTTACTTGTTCCTAAACATTATATTTAGGGCAAAACACCAATTGCTGGAAGAAACTTGTGGTACATTATAAAACATTTAGTTTTCTAAAAACGTTATAAAATTTTATGGGAAGTTCGATGTTACATACTTGAACCTGTGAGAAAAGTAAATTGCACTAGCAGAAATACACATAAAAGTTAGTTTTATCATTAATTGGTTCAATAGCCACTTTGCGGTAATATCCATTTTTTTTATATAATTTATTTAGTTAATAGCAATACTGATAAATTTATTATAATACATGTTTCGATGCATTTAGCATTATTATACAGCCTTGTAAATATTCAGACTTCCATATTCTTCTTCATCTATGTTAAGATGTTAAAATGTAAAAATAACTCCCAAGTGGAGAAAACTCGTATTTGTGAACAAGTATTTAGACACACTGAAATTGTTGTGATTAAAAATAACTGGTCAAATTATAACCTTCCTAAAAAAAATTATCATGTTTTCAGGCGTTTCCAAACATCTAAAAATAATCTGAGGTTCGGATCTTACATACATATAAATAAAAGGGTCTCTGCGCTTAATAAAAGCTTTCTCATACCCAAATAGATGGCTGTTGTGAACTCATATCGCTCACTCCTTTCAACGATGTCATAAATCAAAAATCGTCAATTTTCAGTTGTGCATGTTTTTGGAATGACCAGAAAATGTACTATATCCCAGCAAAAGCGGCATATTTTTAACTTCATATTTACCCGCTACAGTGTAAAAAGTGTTGTTTTTGCATTTTGAAGAAAAGGTACTGTTGAATTATTTTTTCAAATATACGAAATATTTTCAAATGACGAAAAAACATTCAGGATTTATCTAGAATGATCTGTTGCACAGTAAAAAGTTCAATAAGTGGCTTGATATTTATTTTTAATATATTTTATAATATTTTTAAACTTTGAAAACGATCTCCTGAAAAATTATGTTTTTTTATATGACGTTGTTGAAAGGAGTGAGCGATATGTACCGTGTCGTGAGATTGATCAATTTATCTAGGTTTTACGAAAATTTTAGTAGCGTGGTTGTCAGTGTTAAATGGTGAATGTTGCAGGTGTGTAAAATGATCACTTGACCAGCCGTAAGGCCATAAGCACAGTAAATGACTTCCATATTCTTCTAAAATCTAAATATGGTCGTTTTACTTAATAAGAGGGATGAGAAAATCCATTTCGGATAAAATAATCACACAGATAAATATAAAAGGCCATTGAATTTCAGTAGCCATTTTAGTTATAATTTTATTCGATTATGGATTTTGCAGTACCGCTACGTTCGGTGAAATTTTATGTCCAACCCGTAAATAACGACATACGGAAACGTCACTAAGACCATAGAAGGAGAAACAATATAAGTTATTATTTTCTATCAAAGTTGCCGACATCTCTCTGTGAGGGAGGCCTGTCATAAGTTAAATATTTATCGATGCACATACTCAATATATTAATATTTACGTATGATTCACATGTTTTTTGCGAAAGGCATTGAAATAAACATATTTTCATTTAAAAAAAAAATCATAAATAAATTAATAGTTGTAAATTGCCATTTTCGCATTTATCGCATCATTTAGAAAAAAGCAATAACTATTCTGTATACGTAGGTATGTGTATGTATATGTATTTATATATTTATAAGACTCTCAGCATTCTCACCGTACACTTCACAAAATTTTCAAAATTTTTTGCAATATTTTTACCTTTTTATAAGAAAAAAGCATCACATAGCGTATTTCTTCAGATATTTCACTCATTTTAAAATCAATTTAACTTTTTATTTGAGTAACGAATTGGAAAACTATCTTCACAAAAGTTTTGAGTGAAAGCATACCTTTTAAACACATGTTCATTTGAGACGATTGGTTCAGCCCGACATAAAGGCATCAACACCATCTAGTGGCAAAATTTGCGGACACTTTTTATATGACCTTATATAAATTCATGTAATTCATTAGTGAAAATTCTACACAAAAAATCTCGCGATTTTTATACGCATGTCTAGCAATTTTTACGTGTTATATACAAACTAACTGTCACGACGTTTCAGCACAGAGGGAATAGAACTTATTTAAAATGAATTCGCAATTAATTAATATCGCATAAACCTCTCGACATCTCAATTGATTATCACCTCCCAAAGGTTTCCCTTTGAGCGCAGAACCGCAAAAGCGCCGGCTGTCTGAACAATACAAACATATTTCAATATTTCACTTATGGTATTATACAATACCATAATGCATGGTGCCAACGGGCACACGGTGACATCTAAGATGGGTAAGCTAGGACCATGGGGGAGGCGGTATGGGAGGCGTCAATTCCGGTCACGAAGAAGGTCAACTATGACCTTTGCAGGGAATCCATTATCTTGTATGGGAAGTGGGTTTGCTGGAGGCAGCGTTGATAACGGACCCGTATCAATGGCTTCATCTTAATCTGCTTCAAAACTCGGTTAATAATAAATATAATATGAAAACTATTATTTTTCTGCACGCGGTCTTTGATTTGTTTCGTGTGGGCATTAAACTATCTCAATTTTTGATTATTTTTCGATTTGGCATCAACTTTGCGGAATAACATGATGATGTTAACAAAATATATATATATACATATATATATATATATATATATATATATATATATATATATATATATATATATATATATATATATATATATATATATATATATATATATATATATATATATATATATATATATATATATATATATATATATATATGTATCTTCACTTTAGTGTAAAGCTAGTTGTGATAATTTTTTTACCAGAAAATAGAAAGAGAAAAACAAGGTTAAGAGTAAAAAAAATATATAATTAAGTTTTATTTGGTAAAAACCACTACTTACTAAATATTGGTATTTACTAAGTAACACCAATTAAAAATGGATAGATATGACCGTAATGTGACTGTCGAATCAATTCATGAAAATATGTTGAATAAGAAGTATAGAATTATAATAAATTTCAAAAATGAAGCGAAAAATTCCTTGATGACTACCATCAGAATGTATTTGAGTATGTCGAAATTTCCAGAAAATTTATTTAATGTTTCTATTAGAAAATTCTTAATATATTCTAAATGAAAAGTATGAAATATTGTTGTCAATTCTCTATTAATTATTTTTATTTTTACTCCTTTATTGTATTCGATAATATATATACATTATTATACTACCGACACTTAGAGTATTAAAAATTTATTTTATTTTATAAAATTTATAAAATGTGCCACAAAGTATCTGCGAAAAACATTCAACAAATATTAAAAATTCAATCATATTGCATAGTATGAAACACGTTACGTTACTATGAATTTCCTATGAAGACGAAGTATAATGTTACATTATCTGACATGAATGCTTTTATGATATTAAAATTAACGGTGTTATTAAATTAATTATACGCTTGTCCACTATGAAGGCTAATAAGGTTTGTTGACTTGACCCTTCAACTGGGGTCATGCACTTGGAGAGAAGATACAAGACCTTCTTCTGTTGAACTAAAAGCCAAGGTTCAAACAGTTATAAATTAGTATGACCCGCAAGTACTATCCATACATATATTATATTGTAAGTACCTAATACATTTCATTGATTGTTGATCTGCTGCAGATAGCAGACTCGATTTACCGTTTGACATAACTAAAAATGCTGGTCAATTGAGATTTTTAAGACAAGATAATTGGTATTTTATTATAAGAATGAATATTCTTCTGTACTTTATTAAAATTAAACACTTGAATTTACCCCGTTAATGAGTTTTAATTTGTTCCAGAAGATGAAAACATGTGTCGTTTTCGAAACTAGTCGTAAATTAAAATAAAACTCATTAAAGTGGTATATTCATGTGTTTAATTTTAATAAAATAATCATGTCATTCCACAAAGTTAATGCCGAATTAATAAATAATATAATATTCTTCTGGATTATTTTAAAAAACAAACGCTTGTATAATACCACTTTTTGAGTTTTATTTCATTAATTGATTCGGCAGTCACTTTGTGGTAAAATGTATCCATTTTTAATTTAAGTTTTATTTATTAAATACCACTATTTCTTAAATTCTATTCTGACACGTGTTTCGATGCATTCCGCATCATTTTCAAACACCTTATGTGAAGCTTAATCTAAATTTTAGAGTTGGGTCCTTGGGACGTTGAAAATTGAATAGGGGAAAATTGAATTTCATTTGTTTATTTTTATTATTTTATTATTTCTTATTAGTGGGAACATAGACAACATAGTTTTATTTCATTACACATGTTTAGTTTGAAATGCTACAGTTGTTTTCGTTAACAGGTGATTACAAACGATCAAAAAAATTATTCAGGTGTATAAAGATGTGGGTAGGGTAATAACTAGAGGGGGGGTTTAAGTTATTAGTCATTTAATTAAGGTTTTTCTTATTTTTATATTTTAGTATTAGATTACTGCAATACATGAAAAATATATAATCCTCCATAGTTAAAAGAAGCATGTTTATAAATATTCGTACATACTACAGTTTGCCAAATATTTCGTTAAGTTTTTTTATACATATTTGCAATTTTTCAATTTCAACGGAGTTCATCGAATGGAAGAACATTTAACGCTAATTTTACCTTTGTAATTATAGGGTATCGCGCCGCAAAATCAATTATTTCTAAATATATCTATTAAGAAATCAAAATATATAATTAATTTCATCCATCACGACTAATTTATTATCGGTTTTTTGTTCTCGCCGATTTGTAAAATTGAATAATCTACGATAAGAAATTATCATAAATCATGCCGCCTCTGGAATCCTATATATTAGAGAAGACAAAAAAGAGATACAGTTAGTCCTTCTATATTTTAATGGATGTTTAGATAAAAGCGGTGGAATGTTTTTACTAAAAACAATCTATAAGTTAATTTTTATTAGTTATTTTTAACGAAAACCTCGGCATTAATTTTTTTTGTTTTATAAATTTGTAAAAAATCATAATTTACAGTTTTTTTTTAGAATCATCTCGGTTACTTTGAAGGTGTTTTAAATCTGCGTTAGTATCACTTAACAGTTTTTTGTTAATTGGAAGAGCAATATACGTTCATTCTGTACTAATAAAAGTTGAATAAATACGTGTGTGTACTTTTATCCACCATTTTCTCTCTGTTTACCCTTGCCGAGAGTGGCGTGATGGTTAGTTAGTTAAGTAAGAGTTTCTGCTTAATTAAAAGCTTCTCTCATCCCATCATAGATATCTCTAGTGAAGTCAAGCACTGCGTTTCGAGTTTGATCAATATATCTAAATGTTTCATTAATTTGAATAGTGTGGTTGCCAATTATGGTTAGTTAGTTGATTAGCATCTTTTGGTCAAATGGCAAATACATCTTATTCAAAGTTACATTGATTGGACCGTTGACATCATCGCTGTGGATGTTTATCTAGGTATATATTTGTATTGTATATTAAGTTATCACAGTTTTATCTCTACATAAACGGTGCGGTTCGTGATCTCAACGTTATATGAGAGATGCTTGAGGGACACAAAACGGGCCAATGTTGACATAATCACGTTCAGAGAACAATCTCTGCGGTCAATCCATCTCCGAAAGACCACTTAGGAGGAATTCCCTTCACTGTCCGATACGTCCGCGTCACGTAGTGAGCAGTAAGTATAGATAACGTGAATCATATGAACTTCACCGCAAATAAGATGTCTGGCGATCCATCGGCGCATGCAAATGTCGCCGCAGCGGCGCGACTTGTGCGGCGCGTCGCCGGACTATCCGTCAAGTGTCAAGCTGTGGGGCGCGGCACGAAGAAAGGGCCCGCGATACCGTTTCCATCATTCTTGTGATCCATCACTGGACGGTCGGCTGGATTGGGAGGTAAGCCCGAAGTCGGTCGGCTTGCCGGATTGTAACGCTTGTTAATCTTTTAATCCTTCTCGATGCCCGTATCACATTCGGACAAAAAAAGGTACTTCGCGGATTTACCCTAAGTAAGAGTGAAGAAATGGCTCAATCTGATTTTAAAGTATTATTTTATCTTCTAGTTTCTTGCTCCATCCTAACTTATCGTCTTTGTTGACTGTCGGGATCAGCTTTCCTCGTCCTCAGGTTGTAGGTCCTATTATCTTGCGCAACGTCACCTAGGCCATGCCTTCGAATCATGTTTTTTTTTCTGCAGCATCCAAGAGTTTTTTGGTCTTCCTCCAGACGTTGATCAAAGAAGATGCACCAGCAATTATTATTTTATGAGACATTTGAATGTATTCTTGCAGAGTGTCTCTATGTGAGTGGACTGTTCTGGTCTGTGGCCCAACATATCTTGACACATAATGTACACATTTTTGAAATAGAAAAAATTAACTTATCCTTTTTGTAAATTAAATCTTCATCCCAACTTAACGATCAAAGGGTTAATGGAGATGTCACCATTCTGATAACTCTTACTTGTTTTATTTATGGATCTTCCTCGAAAGTTTTCTACAGGAAGACCAAATGCAAGACATGGGTGCTGCTGAAAGATAACATGATTCGAAGGCATGGCCTATGTGACGTTGTCCAGGACAGAAGGACCTACAACCTGAGGACGAGCAGACCAGACCCCAGCAGTCTACAAAGTTGATTAGCTGGGATGTAGCCAGGGAGAAGTCGTCATGAGCTCCATAAAAAAATAATAAAAATCTTGGCAACAAATATGTCATGAAAGAATGTCCAAAATTACCTCTGCAGTATACGTTTGTAATATTGTCCAATAATACAAAATATACTGCAGCTATCTAGTTCACATATCTCTCACTCCTTTCAAGAACGTCATAAATCAAAATACTTGATTTTTCAGGAGAACGTTTTTAAAGTTTAAAAATATAACACAATGTATGAAAAATAAATATCAAGCCACTTATTGAACTTTTTTCTGAGCAACAGATATTTTTAGGTAAAACCTAAAGGTTTTTTCTCCATTTGAAAAATATTTAGTTTATTTAAAAAAAAATAATTAAACAATACGTTTTCTTCAAAATGAAAAAAACAACATTTTCTGCCCTGTAGCGGGTAAATATTAAGTTGAAAATATTATTCTTTTTCTGGGATATAGTACATTTTCTAGGCATTCTGAAAACATGCATAACTCAAAATTGTCGATTTTTGATTTATGACGTTCTTGAAAGGAGTGAGCGATATGTCAAATATGATTCACGTACGATGCCATTTGAACAAATTATAACATCTTCCGATAGGGTGATTCATTTTGCGCAACCCTGTAGTATAATATTATGGATGCACTTTGAGTCCTCGAGACCTTACCGGCTGGGTACGCTTCGCTTAATCATAATAAAATAATGCCTTAAGGGTGTAACCGGTGAAATGACGTTCGTGTATTAGGCATCCATCTTTCCATAACCCTTGACTATAATGACAGCTCCTAGAACAAAATCATCTTGGGTGGCAACTTATATCATCACAGAGCGCAATTCCTAGCAATTTACTCGAATGTGTGAATTCATACCAGCATATATAGTTTGGCTGCCTCCGTAGTGTAATGGTCAGCACGCTCGGCTACCGTTCTGTAGGTCCCGGGTTCGTTTCCCAGGGGGGTTCAAATAAATATAAGTGATTTTCCACTGTAATATTTATTCAATATTACCCTGGACTGGTACCTGAAGCGGAGGGCTGATCACCTTTCCTTCGTGAAGTAAAAACGATCAAGATAACACTGCGTTATATGACGCAGTGCCCTATGCACCATGTGGGTGCGGATAAGGGTTCATTATATTAATATTATATATAGTAGTATGTCAATATTTAAATAAACGAATATTCAGTTGGTACCTATCCGCAGTGTTGCCATATATACAGATTTTTCTGTATTGATACAGATTTTAGGCTGCCGTTACGGATGACAAATTTTACTCTACTTTTATACAGATTTTTGGAATTGGAAGTCTACGATAAAATAGAAGAATATGATATATATATATATATATATATGTATATATATAAATATATATATATATATATATATATATATATATATATATATATATATATATATATATATATATATATATATATATATATATACATATATATATATATATATATATATATAAATATATATATATATATATATATATATATATATATATATATATATATATATATATATATATATATATATATATATATATATATATATATATATATATATATATATATATATATATATATATATATATATATATATATATATATATATATATATATATATATATATATATATATATATATATATATATATATATATATATATATATATATATGTACAATCGATTCGAGCATCATTAACATTTGATAAAATTGAAAAAAGGTACCTACTTAATCTAAATTTCATTCTTCATATAGCGCCCTTTTCGTAAAATAAAACCTTAAGGGCGCTTCACTGAGGATGAATTGGAGAAAAGAAGTTAGAGTAAATGATTAAGCAAACAAATGTGTTTTTTATATGTTTTTGACATCTTAACATAGATAAAGAATAATACGGAAATCAGGGAATTAACGGGGTTTAAGTGATCACTTTACACACATGTGACGTTCGCCAATTCTACGCGTAATTGACAACCACACTTCTCAAAGTCTTGGATCTTGGAAATTCGAGTAAATCATGCGTGGAATGGTGAATGTTAAACGTGTTCAAAGTGATCACTTAACCAGCTTATTACTTCCGTATTCTTCTACATCTATGTTAAGGTATGAAAATGTCAAATTTTATAGAATTGCCTTGTTAGTAATCGTAATGGAATATTTAGAGTATCGACTTGAATAGAAATATATGTATTCATATAAATATTTCTAAATATTATACATATATATAAAAACCTGGTTTGTTTATTTAGAATTGCAGTTGACTATTCCCGTATAATTTCAATATTTTAATAACGGCTGTGGACATATATCTAAGCTGTCAAACGATTATAATAGAGTCGGCTGAAATAATCCGAGACTCATGAATGTTGCAACAATGTATCCGCTCGGCCCAGTCTTCAGTCCATACCTGAACGTTCCTGAAACGATCGACCACCGAGAAGCGTTTTTTAAAGAAATGACTTGTCAGCCGACACGATTGTTGTATAGAAATACTCATATCTAAATCCAGCTCCTGGAGCAATATCAAATAAATCAAAATGGTATGTGCTTATTGTAAATGCAATACTATTCCTGCATTGCATTTCTTCAATATGTTTTTAAATAGATATGCAATATATTCCGAAACCTATCAAAGTAAATATTATGTTTTGAAATGAGTGAAATGACTGGCAACATTTTTCCCCTTACCAGAATATATTACATTTATATAACTGGAACCGTGTCTGCCAAACTACCAGTCTTATTTCATATGTCGCTCACTCCTTTCAAGAACGTCATAAATCAAAAATCGACAATTTTCAGTTGTGTATGTTTTCGGAATGCCCAGAAAATGTACTATATCCCAGCAAAAGAGGCATATTTTTAACTTAATGTTTACCCGCTACAGGGCAGAAAGTGTTGTTTTTGCATTTTGAAGAAAAGGTATTGTTTAATTATTTTTCTAAATATACTAAATATTTTTCAAATGCAGAAAAAAACCTTCAGGTTTTACCTAAAAAGATCTGTTGTACCGTAAAAAGTTCCATAAGTGTCTTGATATTTATTTTTAATAGATTGTTTATATATTTAAACTTTAAAAACGTTCTCCTGAAAAATCAAGTTTTTTGATTTATGACGTTCTTGAAAGGAGTGAGCGATGTGGCTTTATTATCCCATATAGTGATATTTTTTGATCACTATATGGGATAATAAAGCCACAACCTAAATTCAATTTAGTCTTCGTCGCTCTTCCTCTGCTTCTATTTCCAACTACATACGTCTCATAATTTTTTTTCTATTATTTCTTCACTCATCCTATTCACGTGTCCAAACCATCTCATCTCAGTCTGAATAGCTCTAGCAGTAAACAAGTCTACTTAAAATAATTTTCCCCTAGACAATAACCCGATACTTTATTCAGATTGTATCATATCCACCTATAATTTCGTATCGCCTCATTTACGAGTGCTTTATTTCCTCATTTCGTCCCTTGATGAATTTCCTTATAGATATTCAATAGTGATATCGACACAAAATAAAGCTATATATTAAGCGGAGGTCGTGCAGTTAGACTCGAATATAATTCAGAGTCCGATCTATTTGCCCAATGGGAGTTGGAACCCATTGATTTCAATCAGACTCGGTCCCCGGGGCGCTCATAATACTTTGGTACTTAACACTGCTTAGTTTCCTGAAACCCTGGTAGACAGAAGCCTTGTCTCCCTTTAAATGCTGCTATTCCACAAGACTCCGCCCAAAGCGGTGAATGATAATGAGGCGCCTTTTTATCCTGATATTAAATATATATATATATATATATATATATATATATATATATATATATATATATATATATATATATATATATATATATATATATATATATATATATATATATATATATATATATATATATATATTTATATATATATAATTATATATATATATATATATATATATATATATATATATATATATATATATATATATATATATATATATTTATATATATATAATTATATATATATATATATATATATATATATATATATATATATATATATATATATATATATATATATATATATATATATATATATATATATATATATATATATATATATATATATATATATACATATATAATATATATATAAATATATATAAATATATTTATATATATATATATATGTATATATATATATATATATATATATATATATATATATATATATATATATATATATATATATATATATATATATATATATATGTATATATATATATATATATATATATATATATATGTATATATATATATATATATATATATATATATATATATATATATATATATATATATATATTTATACATAGATATGTGTTTGTGCGCCTCTGTGGTTAGTGAGTAGCGTGTTAATAAGCTGCTATGCTGGAGGTCCCGGGTTCGATTCCCAGGGTGGGGGGGTGAAAATAAATATTTGTGATTTTATGCTTTAACATTCATTTAATATTACCCTGGACTAGTCTCCTCTGCTCCTTTTACCAACTACATTCGCCTCGTTAATTTGTATCAGCCAAATACGAACGTCACCTCGTCATTACTGTTGTGTTATTATGATTTTCTCTCTGGTATTACTCATGGGATTGATATCAAATAAATGTTGTCTCGTCTTAATTTTCTTCTTATTTTGCATCATTGGAGGTAGTAAACAAGACGACGCAAGTGACGCTGTGGGCGAGTCGGGAACCTCACGAGCTAATGGACAAATATAATTGGAAATCATTTCAGACGTTATAATGTTTACTGCAAGTATTGCCCGACAACAACCGCAAATATTATGCCCATAATGTTTTGCTCCTATCTCTCGAATTATGATGGTACACACAGAATCCTATCGAATCTAAATAACCCTTTCTCTTTTTTTTTTTTTTTTTATGGAATGTTTTCCCATCGCATATCCAGATCTGATACAGAAGCATCTAGGCTTCCTGACAAACTTTCTCTTGCAAAATATTTTTTTGTTTAACTGCTAAAATTTCTTCTTTAAAGTATGCGAAAAAAATGAAAAATTGTTTGCAATAATAATTTAATCAAATTAAGTGGATGGAAGGGGGATAAAAAAGGTTTTTACAAAATAAAAATGCATTTTTATTTTTTATAACTGCAGTGAAAAATTCGAGAAAACTTGGCATGATCAAATATTTAAAATATTTTAATGTAGTAAGGCCAGGAGTCGAAATAATTGGCGGGCATGTATGAGGATTTGCATGATTATAGGAGTTTTTTTTCCCTTTTTTCTGTATTTTAAATTAATTGCATTTCTCAACATAATTTAAATACGAGTACAAAAAATATGTAAATAAATACAAAAAAATGTGTGGGGGTATACATTATATTTAAGGTCATAGTAAAGGGCACTGGCAAGAACACATTAGATATTCAAGGAAGTAAAATTAGATTAAATGTGTTAATATGAAGTACAAATACTTTAACCTAACTATGAGAATTTCAATGTTTTAGAATTTAGTACATAAACCCTGATGGTGACAAGGTTCTTATCGAAACCGGTTGGATAAACTGTACCAATAAAAAGTGGTAAAACAAAATTGTTTTATTTTATAAAGTTTATAAAATGTGCCACAAAGTATCTGCGAAAAACGTTCAAGAAATAAATACTTGACTTTAAGAGAAAACAAAAAAATAAAATAAAAAATATGAAAAAGAAAAAAGTAAGGAAACATGTACTATATGAGTGATACGTCTAAAAGAAAAAGGAACTTTAATCTGTTTTTTTTTCGAATATGTAGTCGTGTGAGGTTCCATTTCTTCTGGTCACCCCTTTAGAGAATAGGCGTATTATGTTTTGAATGTTGAAATCATTAACTTTGTGGATCATATTGATATATTATTTTGAGAATTAAAAAGACTTTGTTTTTTTGATCCACTCACATTTTTTTTAACCATTACATATATATGTTTTGTCATAAATTAAACCTTGAAGAGGGCAACAGGTTGTTGCCGAAACTAGTTGGTAAATTAAAATGTGAGTGGATCAAAAAAAACAAAGTCTTTTTATTTCTCAAAATAATAAAAAAGGCATATTTGTTAGTGTGTTGGTTATCGTTTTATCTTTAAGTATCACTCGCATGATCCGGTTTTTTAAATTGTTTCTCTTCTTTGCTAACCTTTGGCGTCCTTCCTTGCCCGATGTTTGCTGTAATTCGATTACAGAGCTGTATGTGGTCCGTTCGTCGAAACGGGAGTTTTTCGATTAGTATAAACGCAATCGTTAATTTCTTTTTTTCAGTGAGGGTTTGCGGTGTCTAAAATAATACGGCAAGTTTTTTTTGGCATTTTTTATTCAGGTATCATATTTTCTGTAACCGCACGATAGCTAATTCAATATTTATTGGCTATCGCGATAATCTGGTATTTGAAATGATACACTGAAGTCTATACCATAATTTTACTCTAGATAATGTGTGAATATTTCAATTCACAATTACGTAACGTCCAAGTAATTCAAATTTTTTACTACGGCTTATGCAATACCACTTATCGTGTTCATACTTAGGACTTTTAGGTTTTATAGCCTCTTTCCAATTATATTTAACATGGACGAATAATAATATCACGAATATCAGAATATGACAGGTAATAAGCCCTGTAAATACCCAACTTCCACATTCTTATTCATGCATGTTATCCTATTTCTGTACTCCCGCTCACATTCGCCAGATATATTTTCAGCTAGTCATAATAAGTATTGTAAAATGTGCCCAAAGCACCTTAAAACTCAGTGAAGACATTTTATTGTTATTTGTAATTTTGTATATGATGAAATATAAATAATTAAATTGAATTGTATGTTCAGTAACAATATTTTGAGTGTGTCCAAATGCTCGTTCACAAATTTGGATTATCTCCAATTACAGGAGTATTTTTTTGTATTATTAATTTTTATTTATTGATTCGGCATTAACTTTGTGGAATGACATGATTATTTTATTAAAATTAAACTTTTGAATATACCACTTTAATGAGTTTTATTTTTATTTACGACTAGTTTCGAAAACGACAGATGTTTTCATCTTCTGGTACAAATTAAAACTGTGGTATATTCAATTGTTTAATATTAATAAAATATATTTTTAATGGACGTAAGTCCCGCAATGCCCAGACTTCCATTTTTCTTCATCTATCTTGTGATGCCAAAAAAAATGGTAGGTTTATATTTCGTATATCCGGATCGGATGACGCACCACATCTCGGTGACATCTCTGTCGCCGAGGCCTTCATCTCGCTCGCACGCGCGCCGCGGTCGGCAGTCACGACCGAGCGACGATTGTGTCCGCCGATTGCTGCCTTCGCTTCCCATTCAGATGGCATCCGGAGACAAACCTCGGAGGCGTAGGAAGGTCCCGGCCACGAGATGGCCGATACCGGCCCGCGGGAACCGACCCCGGACCAGAAACTCCTCCCAGCAACAACCAGACTTCAACACCACAAAAAGGATAATCTTAAACCACGGTGCTGGTCCAAATTTAGCTGTTTCCAGTCCCTTTTGATCTGTGTGACTGTGCTGGCATCGAAAAGTCTGGGTTTGGAGATCAGAACGTAGCATCCGCATTGCTGCGACGGAGAGTCTTGGTGAGATACGGCAACAATTCAAGGAGTAACAGGTTGAAAGCGTGCTTGAGTAATGATTTCCAGAAGGTGCCTGGTTACATTTTTTTCTTGTTTGTTATAAGAATGAACCAGCTGCACCCAGCCAAGCGCTGCTTTGGCAAACTCTACTTAAATTTAAAACAAAGGAAAAAGAAAGCACAAATTTGTCAATTTCACTGTGTTGTAAAGCAATGCAAATATTGAAAAATCTATTCGACAACCATCTAGACGAAAAAATTACGAATGCTTGTGATACCAGCTGTCACAAATCTCGTTTTCTGCCATGAGCTATATTCAGTTTTACGTGTGTTCCTGTTTTATTCAACATATGGCGCTGCCATTGCGATCCAACGAACACCACCCACAAACAGCCTGTAAAATCATTACTTAACCAAGACAGTGACGGTTGTTAGCCCTGTCTTCCATATTCTTATTTATTGACTTGGCGTTTAATTTGTAGAACTCCATTTTAATTTATGTATTTATTTTAAATCAAACACAGATTTTTTGAGTCAACTAAGTTGTATTTTATTAACAAAAAACACATAAAAAATTATATTGTGACAATTGTTTCGCCTTGTTAGGGCATTAGACATTCGTTTGATAATGCCCTAACAAGGCGAAACAATTGTCACAAAATAATTTTTTATGTGTTTTTTGTTAATAAAATACAACTTAGTAGACTCAAAAGATCTGTGTTTGATTTAAAATAAATACATAAATTCCATATTCTTCTTCATCTATGTTGAGATCTCAAAAATGTTTAAAATAACTCCTAGGCTGAAATAATTCAGATTCGTGAACAAGTATTTGGTCACACTCAAAATGTTTTTATAAAAATATATAATCAAGTAATTTTCAATATACAAAACGTCTCCATTCGTTACATATCTTGTAGCACCTTTACCATAAAAATCATACCAACATAATGACATCATTCATAATCTGGATTCAATTTTACAAGAACTCGTATAAGTCATCCGAACACGGCCAAAGTAAATATTCAAACTGAAGTGCGACTTAAAATATCGACCTGTTCATGATCTCTTTTTGTGTTTGATTCATTGATATGATGAGTTGAAGTTCTGTTCCAGTCATTTTACACCGGGTATCAATTCCATCATTCCTTTGAGCTTATCTTTCGTTTATTTGGATTGTAATTCAAGAGTTCCCAGGCATTGGTTTCGTACATCTGTTGGAAGCTTCGTCAATTTGCATATTACAATTCTCTCCATTCAACAAGCAAAACATACGTACGGTAGTAAATGTTTATTGCTTTACTCGTTTTTGCCGTCTACGCATACAATTATTACGTAGAAAATGACTTACAATTCACAATGAACTTTAAATATACATAAATTTTATAACTCACTAACTAATAATAATAAATAATATTGGATGATTTATATAGCGCCATTTTCGTAAAAAAAACTACCTCAAGGGCGCTTATACAGGTATGGATTATGATATGAAAATGATAATGAGAGAAAATTTAAAAAAATTATAAGTGAAAAATGACGTCGGCTGAGTCTGAAGGCAGGAAAGTGGAGCCGCCGTTTTGTTGCGCTTTCTTCTCGGTCTTAGGCTGGAGCATGGCCAAAATGTTGGACAGGACGCCTCACTGTGTAATGGTAATGCCGGAGAGCAGCTTGTTAAGGTAGAGAATATAACGCCACACCACTCTGTCTTTGGAAACACTCTTCGCCTCTTCCACGTTCATGCATCTCCTCATACATAACCGCCGATTGTTACGACTCCCAACCTGACCACTTTCAAGTATTATATATAAGTTAAGTAAAGTTTTACTTTAAATATACATAAATTTTATAACTCACTAACTAACCATCACGCCGCTTCCTTGCAGGGGTAGGCAGAGAGAATAGAAAGCCACACCAATCCGTCTTTGCACACAATCTTAGCGTCTTCCACATTCATACTTCTACACGTCGATTATTCCTACTCCTGAAATGACCATTTTCAAGTATTTGAAATCCTTAATCTTGTCAAGTTTACTTCGGTCTTTCTCTGCTTCTATTACCAACCACATTCGCCTCATGAATATGTTTTACTATCCTTTCTTCACGCATTGGATTCACATGCCAAAACCATCTCAACACAACTTTCTTCATTTTATTGATAATATTTATCTCAACCTTGCATTATTTCGTCTGAAAGAACGCATTCCGACTGCATTCAGTCTACTTTCATCCCTCTTTTGCCAACTCCATGCTTCACTTCCATACATGCGGGTTTTAACCAGGACTCCATTGCGTACTGCCAGTTGCTATAACTGAATTAATTGCACCATTCACTCTGTTCCCAGCATTCACTCTCCTTTCTTTATCATTATCAATCTTTCCATCTCTAGAAAACATACATTCCTAACAAATTGAATTGATATTAATTTTTATAATTGTTTTTTGTTTACGGCTGCATGGATAATTCATGTTTTTTTTAATTTGTCGAGTTTTAACATTACACGAACCCTTCTTAACAGTACATTTCGAAACTCATCAATTATTTCGTAGAAAAATACTTACGATTAACAATTAACTTTAAATATACATATAATAATAATAATAAACCCTTATCCGTACCCCAATGGTGCATAGGGCACTGCTTCATTTAAACGCAGTGTTATCTTGATCGTTTACACATGAGGGAAAGGTGATCAGCCCTCTGTTTCAGGTACCAGTCCAGGGTAATATTGAATAAATATTACAGTGAAAAAATCACTTATATTTATTTGACCCCCCCCTCCTAGGAATCGAACCCGGGACCACCAGAACGGTAGCCGAGCTTGCTGACCATTACACTACGGAGGCGGACGAAATATACATATATTTCAAGATTTTTTTTTGTATACGGCTGTAACCCTAGATCATTTTATTTTCGTAATTTGTCGAGTTTTGTTATCTGGATCATGATTTTATTCAAAGAAGTCAGTCACTCGAGTTTTTCAATGAGCATGCTCTTTGAACTGTCAATCCACAGCGTTTCTTTTGTCAGCTCTTATAGAAAAGCTGTGACATTACAGGAACACTGGTTAACAGTACATTTCAAAAGTCAATGGGAAACGTGACGTCGGGGAAATACTCTTCTTTTTATTCGCAAAGTGCGAGGCATTAATATTCTGACCACGCTGTTTTTCGAAGTACCCCGAGTGCACGGAATAAATGAATACAAATCGATCTTGTCTCATCATCTGTGGGTTTGTGTGTCAGCGATACCTTGCATATTTCCACGGGTGTCCTATAATTGGTGTAAAAGCTAACAGTACCCTGAAGATGTTGCACTAATTCAGCTTTTATACCTCCGTCACAAAGAAAATCACTCCTTTCAACAACGTCATATATTAAAAATCGTCAATTTTCAGTTGTGCATGTTTTCGAAATGCCTAGAAAATGTACTATATCCCAGCAAAAGTGGCATATTTTTAACTTAATATTTACCTGCTACAGGGCAAAAAGTGTTGTTTTTTCATTTGAAAGAAAATGTATTGATTTTTTTTTCACTAAACTAAATAGTTTTCAAATGGAGAAAAAACATTCAGGTTTTACCTAAAAAGATCTGTTGCACAGTAAAAAGTTCAATAAGTGGCTTGATATTTATTTTTAATAAATTTTATTATATTTTTAAACTTTAAAAACGATCTCCTGACAAATCAAGATTTTTGATTTATGACGTTCTTGAAAGGAGTGAGCGATGTGTAACGATTGAGTGATTAAAGAACGGTAAAAAAAAATATGAAGCGAATGTAGTTGAAAAATAGAGCAGAGAAAGACTGAATATAACTTGACATGATCGGGAATGTCAAATACTATTGCAGTAATTGAACCCACGATGTAATGTACGTCGTATTTATTATTTTTATAAATTAAACACTTGAATATACCACATTCGTCTTCTGGTAAAAATTAAAACTAGAAGATGAAAACATCTGTAAGTTTTCGAAACTAGTCGTATATATAAATAAAACTCATTAAGTGGCATATTCAAGTGTTTAATTTTTTTTTTAAATCAACACGTCATTCCACAAAGTTAATGCCAAATCACTAAATAATATTCGTCGTATTTTGCAAAAAAAAGCTTTTGTTTAATAATATAATAATTTGTATAATAATATGTTTTTAAACATTTTCAATGCCTTTTAAAACAACATTTTGAGTGTGTCCAAATACTTGTTCGCAAATCTGGATTATCTCCTTTTAATAAATAAAATAATGGCATTCGAAGCCTTTCTTTTTTAGCATTACCCCCAACAATGCATCTCGAATAGTTCGACCACTGTCCATAAATACATATTGATTGTTCGCGTATTAAAATGGAATATATATGGACATCGAACTACCCATTCAATGGAAACTGCTTCTGCTGGTTTAATGCTCTTTCGGATTCCTAGTTTATCAGATTTATCGATTTATGCAGGTGAAACGGGCAGAAGACCTGTATTATAAGCATAATAACCGTTCTTACAGACTATGTTTTGGCTATTACGTAAGTACTTCCGCTTATCGTCGTTAAATATTATAAATTTGACTGTCTGTATTGAGGAATTATGAACACTTAATCTGAATGTTAATATAAATATTATTATTATCAGTTTTCTGGCCCGGAGCTCGTTTCGGAGGCTACCGATCAATATGTAGTTATACGTCATAATTAGTTATTTATACAGTTTTGGTTTTTATGGCTTATAAATGGTCGTTTAGGGGGATGATTACTTGCCAATAAATTATGGAATCAGAGATTGTTAGCTTTCTTTTTAAATGCATATATTATATTATTTTTGTCCGCCTCCGTAGTGTAATGGTCAGCATGCTTGGCTACCGTTCTGGAGGTCCCGGGTTCGATTCTCAGGGGGGTTTAATAAATATAAGTGATTTTTTCACTCTAATATTTATTCAATATTGCACTGGACTGGTACCTGAAGTGGAAGGCTGACCACCTTTCCTTCATGCGTAAACGATCGAGATAACACTGCGTTTATATGAAGCAGTGCCCTATGCACCATTGGGGTGCGGCATGGGTTTTTATTATTTTATTTTATATTTTATTATAGATAAGTTCTTGCAATGTATTAGAGCAACATTCTTAATAGCCGGCACAGATTTTAGAAATGAGATTTCCTACCGGGCCGTAAAACAAAATTTCTTAGATTTTTTTTTTTTTTTTAAAGACGTAACAAAAATGAGAATCATTTTATTAGATGAGATTTAGTCAATATAAAAAATATAAATAAATAATAAAGAAAATGTAATATAATTTTGTGAGTAATATGGTTTTGTTTGTCAGAACTAAGTGCATCCATGTTGATAACGATTGATGTTGTTGCTACACGCAAACAATTTTGCATCAGGGATTCTTGTAATCATTCGACTAAAAAGCTGTTCACACGTGAAAGCGTTTCCAAATAGGGAAATCATTGATAGTCATGTTTGTAAAATGCAGGCTATTTTGGTGATATGCTCCGCGGGCCATAAGTAGACACCCAGCGGGCCGCGGGTTGGTCACCCTTGTATTAGAGCGTCAATAAACGTTCGTCCACGCGTCGAATATTGCGGCCTTGCGGGATGCCAAGACGAGATATTCATCGAAGAAGAAAGAGAAATCACTGACCTGCAGACAAACTCGGTCTCTCCCAGGCAGAGGTCCAGGCACATCTGTCGCGAGGATACGGAGTGCGTCCTCTTGGCGGGCACGCGCAGACGGTGGCGCTGCACGCGGTCGAAGCACCAAGCGCGCTCGCACGGCCGCACGCCTAAGCACGACTTCTGCGCGTAGATCGTGAACACGGGGAACTGCGACTTGGTCAGGGCACCTGTGAAGGAAAAATGGATTCCATTATGATTACAATAAAAATAAGTCAATGATGACTACCAATCAATCATATCGTAAAAGCATACCGCCACATCAGTCTGATTCCGTGACTTATTACTTACTATTTAATTGTACGTATATGATTCTATTAATTATATTGAAAATTAAAAAAATATATCGTATTTTAAATATTGAGTATTAAGGTCCAGTATTCGTTAAGTCGCAAATTAATTTTTACTAAATTCAGGTGACTTTTTACGTCAGTGTTTTTTTTTATTAAAACACCGTTTTTACATTAAAAAAATTAGATTTTGTTCGAAATAATTACATGGTTTTGAAAAGAAAAGAGTTATTGAAAGGTAATGAGCTAAAAAAAATGTAATTATTTTTTCTGTAATTATATATTCTAAATAACAAAAAATCTAATATCCTCTCCGGCGGTCTCCGGTGGAATGAATTCTGTGCTTGCAAATATTACCTCAAGTCTTTATTTTCTTGGCGCCATAGCGGCGGCACTAGAGTAATACGGCAAACCACGCATGCCGCCGTGTTGAGCGTGTCTAAATATATTTTCACAAATCCTGGGTTGTCTTCACTGAAGAGTTATTTCGTACTAGTCGTAATCGGATCTAGCTGACTAATTGAACTAAACACTAATCCCTTTCACTGCCTACACTGGGGAACTTCTAGAAAATTTGGTGATGGACTTACAGCCTTGTATTATTTAGATTGGCAGTGACAGGTATATTGAAAGCTTTTAAATGTAAATTCATAGTAAAATCGGGATACAATTTTATGTTGTTTCACATTTTCAATAAATTTCGCAACTTAGTTCAAAAAAAATTGCTTAGCAAGAGCAGATCTGTCAGGAAGCCTAGATGCTTCTGTATCAGATCTGGGCATGCGGTGGGACAGCTTTAAATAATGAGGAGTTATTTATATGGATATCTCATCATAGTTGAAGAAGAATATGGAAGTTTGGTCATTTACAGGGCTTGCGACTTGTTATTATTTTGGTTGGTCGGAATTACTCCTTATCGATTTTCCTTTTCTGCACTTAGATCGTCAATTCATTAAAACTTAATAAAGAAATACCGCTGGAAAACTGCGAAGTTGCTATTGTCCGGTGTTATAATTGCCAATAAAGGGCGCAGTAATGAAGTACGTGAGGTATGTTATTAAGCTATAAAATGGAGATACAAGATGCGATAAGATTTAATCAACAACATGACGTGGTCAGGAATATGTATGAATTGTTTCAGAACACGACGATCGTGTTTCAGATAGGGATATTATGCAAAGGAAGGAAATCACTGAAACCCATAAACTGAACTAAAGATAGACGAAAGATCATTAATTACTGATATAACTAAGATGTAACGGTCGCATTGTTTAATGCAGTCTTTCATGCGCTTATTACTTAATAAACTAATTAACGAGCACGCCGCTGCCCCGCAAGGGTAGGCAGAGAGAATAGACCGTCACACCAATCGGTCTTTGCGAACAATCGTCGTCTCTTTCACATTCATGCATCTCCTCATACCAGTGGTGTGCACAGAGTTTTTAATCGTTATGTAAGGATAAGGCATAGTAGGCACTGGTCGTGTTTGTATATGGAACGCGAGTAATCCAGGGTAGTCACTGCTTTTTGCCTATAAAGAATGTCTTCCTCTGCTTCATACATACCCGCCGATTATTCCCACTTCTGACCTGACCGCTTTCAAGTTTTTGAAATACTTGATCATGCCAAATTTTTCTCGATCTTTCTCTGTCTTTATTTCCAACTACATTTACTTCATAAATTGGTTTTACTTAATTCTTTCTCTACCCATTCAATTCACATGGTCAAACCATCTCAACATAACTTTCATAATTTTTTCGATTATGCTTATTTCAGCCTTGCATTCTTTTCTTATATCAGCATTTCTTCATTGATTTTCAAAAATATTTTTAAAAAATTAACGTGGTAGTGGCTGAAAAAATCAGCCGAAATAGGGATTCCAGACTAAATAACTCTCATGGAAGACAAAATGCGATTCAACAGATTGCTACTCAAGGCCTCAATGAGACGTAGCCAAACGAAGATGAAGAAAGTTTAAATGAGAAAATTTTGACTCCTTCCTATAAAAATTTCAGCAGTCAGTAAAAATGTATGTTTCATCGTCATGATGTGGCTTTATTATTAAAAATCTGGCTTTTGATTTGGTCTAGAGCAGATATTCAAATACAGCTGATATACATGCAGAGATATACAGGATCCATCATTGATATTACGCATTGGTTCTGCCTGTGTTTCTCTAGTAAAGTTGTTAGCTACTTCTGCTCCAAACACACATAAAATCATTTTAAAATTCAATTTTGTAATCTGTTTTATTATAGTTATTAATATCCTATCCGGCTACACCTTCAAGGTCGCTGTTATCCACTGCTGCTTCTTTCAAATGAATTGATTGCGGCGAGATGTCGATTCCTCATTGTGTTAATTATAGCATGTTCCATATTTCTGCGCCCATCCTAAGGGGTAGTCGTAAGCGAATCATAATTCACTGCAAAGGTGGCTTGTATTTTAAGATGAATACCCTTTTCTAATTGCCTCGCATATGGTCGTGTAGCCAATTTATTGTTGTATCGACAGCACACTCGCGATGCGTTTTAACAGAATTTAATTCTGGACCCAAACTGCTCTCAACAAGTGTGCTGTAATAATTATCTCCGGTTAGTAAATCTTCATTCGCACTTTGGTTAATCTCGTTTGCCATAAATAAGCAATTTAATTATCAATTTCAATGTCTGACACCTTGCTCTATTTTAATTAAAGCCCGCAGTCGGTGCAAGTATTTATTATATCCCTTGTTTTGTAACAACTGTATTTAATTATCTTCCACCCAGCGAAACTAAAGAAACACACTATGTTTGCAGAATAAAATATAAGTATATACATGTATATTATATTTATCGAGAAAAATCTTTTTTTGGACCTTAATTTCTTTCTGTGGAAAACATGATATCCGTCAAGTGGCTGCTGCCAATATTTATATACAAATGTGCCTGTTTTATCAATTTGTTTATAAACTGCAGCTGTCTTGTTCACACATTTTAAATATGATTAACGTACGACCCCATTTGCAAAAATTATAACATCTTCCCATAGGGTGATTAATTTTGCGCCACCTTGTATTAATATAACGTTTTGTCAACATTTAAAGGCAATCGGTTAGAGACTTAGAACAAAATAACATTGACTTTTTTTATTTATACAGATTTCCTTTGCATTCTACATACTTTTGATAAATTAAAAAATACTTTTTGACGTAATTGATTCAGCGAGAGCGCAAAAAGACGGCATTAGCGTAGACAGGATTGAATTCCCCTTTGATCCAGTGAGCATCGGTGCCTTTGGGAGTTAGGCCAGCGCCTGTGTGGCGATAAATTATTTCCTAGTAGCGATTGCAATGAACATGTTTCCTATGACCACGCTTCTTTATCCGCCGAGCTCGGTGACCGCGCTCGCTAATTGTCCTACGACTGGCCGGTCGGTAACGTGTTTAATTAATGCCTCCTCTCGACCAACACTAGACCCTTCTAGTTTTGCTAGAAATAGGGCCCAAGGCTCGCGCTGTGCATTATTCATCGCATTCCCTTTTATTACTTGGTTAGCCAACATTCTATATCGGACGACTCAGAAATTCTGCGTTTTTTCGCACACGGTAGAAACTCGATTATTCGGACACCTTTTTAACGAATTTTCAATTTAACGCTATCCTTATCATCCATAAACACTCTCCTTATCAACAACATTTTGAGTGTATCCAAATACTTGTTCAGAAATCTGGATTATCTCTAATTATAGGAGCTATTTAACTTTTTTTTTTGACATCTTAACATAGATGAAAAAGAATATGGACGTTTGGGCATTTACGGGGCTTACGACCGTCATAGGCATTTCACAATAACACTCTCCTTATCATTCATCGGATTTTCGGTTATCCGGGTCAACAAAAAAACTAAGTAAATATATATGACACCGCTTCTATCAGGGGTAGACGAAGAGAATAGAATACCACACCAATCTGTTTTGAAAACAAACTTCACCTTCGCCTTCACTATTCCACATTCGTGCATCTCCTCTGTTGAAGCTGTTTGTAAATTTAGACCCGTAAAAACTATAACTCCTTATCTTTCCTTGTCGACTGAGATTTTTTTCACAACATTTCAAGCGTGTCCAAATACTTGTTCCAAAAAATTTAATAGTGTGGTTGTCAATATAGAATGATGAATGTTACACGTGTGTGTAATGTGATCATTTAACCAGGTCAAAAACCTTGTACATACCCAGACTTTCGTTTTCTTCTTCGTCTTTGTCGAAATATGAAATTTTTTCGACTGTCCGTATCTTTCCTTATCCGGCTACCTTCATCCCCAATTACTTCGAATAATCGAGCTCCTACAGTAATTTTGTGTATAGGGTCGCATTATCAATGCATTCGTATACAACATACTATGCGCAATGACGCATTACGTACTTCGTACTTGTAGCCGAGTTATTTTGTGATGCAACAATATATCTGCAACCTGTGCAATAACTTATGTTAATTAAATCAGTTCGATGACATCCTCACGTCATCGCACACGTTACATTGATTCTCGCTACAAGCGAACACTCTAAATATTCCATACTCATCACCAAAAGGGCAACTCTCATGGTCCGAACTTCTTAGTCTCTAAGTAATTATTGTTTTTTTTCTCCTCTCTCTATAACGTATTAAGTATATCTTTTTTTTATTAATTTTACAATGTATTTCGCACAAACGACAAGGAGGAAAACAAACTAAAAAATCTTTAAAACATGCCAAATGCGCTCAACACCACGCTAAGGAGGCAAACATTCTTTTTTTTTTAAATCTTTTTCTTTTTTGCACCCTGCTTATAAATGCAAGGTCATGCTACGGGTAAGGGATTCTTACATTTTTTCTATAGTGCTTTCCAGTATTCATTCCAACATTCCATATTTTCAACATTCACGTAATTACTTAAGTATTCTGTGCCACTTCTAACGAAGATCGGCGATCATCATGGCTATCTTCCCTTTAGATGCTGTAGCTCGGAACAGAGATTTGGTGCTTCTACATAATTATATTTGAACAATGAATGAATTTTTTTTTAAATTTTTGTGTCACGATAACATGACGGTGTACCTGTCGAAGCATTTGCGATTGTCTCAAAATACAAATGGCATTGACGTGTCCAGTTCCACTTTTGTTCCGCGATCCTTTAAGCCACATCTGTTACCTTGGTATTTTCCCTTATTAACATTTGTTTTTCGGTCCCTAAGGGGCATATTCAGCATCTATTTCATCTTATATTTATAATTAGCTTTGATTTCATCTTATTTTCATAATTTTTCAACTCCCGGTTGGCTTTGCGTCTCTCCCGCAGATGTCGGTCGGTCTGCGAGAGCAGTGTGCATACGCGGAAGCAGCCCCGGGCGCATCCGCGACTAATAAATGCAAATGTGCAACGGAGCGCGCATATTGCACGCTTTAATTGAATATTGTAAATTGTGAATTCTTTGTTTCACCGCCCGTGGTACGAGGGACCCCTGCCCCGACAGGCCCTCGGATTTATAATCCAAACGGGTTTGTTCTTGCTAGTAGAACAAATCACTGGACCTTTAAATACACGCTTACCTAATTAGTTTCTCTTGAACGTATCCGATCGGATTCTAAATGCCTTCCATTGATTCTTGTGTTGGGAAATCTCAACAGTTTTACACGACACGCGATTCAATTAATTACTGTCCGCGGACATCCTTATTTTATTAGTTTTTTATGCTCATTTGAAGTCATCTTTAATTACCTATTTTTTATTTATTGTGTCGGCATTCACGTTGTGGTAAAGCTTGATAAAATTCTAAAAAAAACACTTGTTTTTCACCACAAGTTTCGGAAGCTATGCTTCCATCTTCAGG